>NW_028241121.1:0-47422 GCF_964263255.1 Lissotriton vulgaris | reverse complement strand
TCAGGCCTACATGTTATGTTATGTTATGTTATAGGTTGTTTTGTAGCGCGCTCTGCTACTGGGGAGTATCCTGGCGCGTTGCGGAGGTGACCAAACATAACACAGAGAGACAGCCTAGACCTAACAAACAAACAGATGGGTCTTGAGATCCTTCTTAAACTTGGATATACACTGGGTGGTACGCAAATTAAGAGGGAGAGCATTCCAAGCCTTCGCAGTTACCACAGAAATAGATTATCCGCCCAGCCTAGCCCGCTTATAGCGGGGAAGAGTCAGTTTGGCCAGCGAGGCTGACCTGAGACAGCGAGAGGGAGTGTAGAAAGAGAAGCGCTTCCTCAGGTAGCCGGGGCCAAGCTCGTGGACAGCTCTAAATGACAGCACGAGAGATTTGAACATAATTCTCTGAGCTACAGGAAGCCAGTGAAGTGCGCGCATGTGTGAACGAACACTCTGCCATTTCGGAATGCTAAACAAAAGGCGGACCGCGGCGTTCTGGACAACCTGCAGTCGTTTGACCAGATACGCCGGGATACCACAAAACAAAGCATTAGCATAGTCCAATCTGGACAAGATGAGGGCACGCGCAACCGATTCCCTAGCTTCTCTGGGCAGCAGAGGGAAGAATTTTCTTAAAGCCCTTAGCGTAGCAAAACAGGTCCCTGACAGCTTCTGGATATGGTTCTCAAATCTGAGGTCTTCTCCAAACCAAATTCCGAGGTTCTTAGCCGGGCCTCCCATCACCTTGGGACTAGGAAAATCTGGGGGCCACAACTCATTCTTAAAGTTGGAGGGGAAGGACCCATAGAAGAGGACCTCTGACTTATCCTCATTGCATTTAAGCTGGGCCATCGCCAGCCAATGAAACACTGAGGAAAGACAGAAGTGAACAGCCGTTGTATCCAGCTGGTCATCCGGCCAGGTAAAGAGCAGCTGGGTGTCATCAGCGTATCCGATGACCTTAGCCCCAAGCTGTTCGGCCAGGTATATCACAGGGGTGATGTAGGCGTTAAACATCAACGGGCTCAAAGTGGAGCCCTGAGGGACCCCTGTGCAGAGTGGTTTGGCCTTTGAGGCAAACGGCGGCATCCATACTTGCTGCGTCCTATCAGAAAGGAAGGATGACAACCAAGCCAGTACCCTGCCGCCAATGCCAATCTCAGACAGTCTAGCAAGGAGGAGATTATGGGGGACGGTATCGAACGCGGCAGAGAGGTCTAAAGGAATCAGGACCGCTCTGCCGCCACCATCCAAGCACTCTCGAATGGCCTCCGTCACCTCCACCAAAGCGGTCTCTGTGCTAAAGGCCGCTCTGAACCCTGACTGCGCCGGGTGCAGGGCATTGGATTTTTCGATAAAGCTGTCCAGTTGGCGAAAAGCCACCTTCTCACAGATCTTCGCCCTTTGACACGCATCTGTTTATTCCTGCTCCATGGTGCACCGCATTACAAATGCGGTGCATCATGAGTGGTGCAAGGATTAACTTGTGTGTCGAATCTTTTCAAGCGCATCTCTGCTATTTTGCAGAGATGTGTTGGGTAACATAAATCTGTCCTTCTGTACCATTCCCTCTCTACGCTTTCCTAAGTCCCTTCATTCCCTTACTCAATTTTTTAATCACTTATTTCCCACTTGAGTTTCACTTACCTCCCTTTTCATCATCCTCAAATCCCCTTCCCTCACCATCTTTCCATTTCTTTTACCTTCACTCCCCTTACCCTACTCTATGTATCTCTCTTTGTCCCTTACTCTCCTTCCATATGTCCATCCTCACTCCCCTTCTGTCACTCCTCCTCCTTTACTTTCTTTTCCATACTGCTCTTCCCATAATTTTTAATTTCCCTTAACTCACTACCCTACCTTTAGACACCTTGGGGCAGATTTACAAGCCCCTTACACCTCTTTTGCGCCGCCGTTGCATCACTTTTATGACACAGCGGCGGTGCAAAAGATGCGCCATGGTGCGGGCTATTTACAACGTGACGCATCTGGGAGGTTCCGTCATAAGCGTGGGAGGGGTTAAAGGATTGTTGTACATGAAAGAGCCGACGTCCATCGTATATCAAGAGAGATGAAACCATGCACACATTCGACCACAATTGTACAACACACGGTATAGTTAGGAATTAGCATTTAAAAAACCTTTGAAATTCACTGAAAAAAACATAGGTTTAACACAAGCTATAGTTAGGAATTAGCATTTAAAAAACCTTGCAAATTCACTGAAAAAACCACAGGTTTTACGCATGTTATAGTTAGGAAGTAGCATTTACAAAACCTTTGAAATTCACTGAAAAAAACGTAGGTTTGACACATGTTATAGTTAGCTGGACATTTCACTCATATAAAACCATTGAAATTCCCCCGTTATAGTTAGTTCAGCTAACTATAACTCGCACGCCCGCAATGCACTGCTGATGACGTCACATATTACATCACTCATGATATGGTCAGTGACATCACTCATGACATCACTGATGACATCTCAAATGACATCACTGATGACATCACTAATGACATCATCCTTGTGGAAGAGTGGCAGACCTTCTCTCACCCTATTAAACCTTTATTACACACATTCAAAAATAGAAAATAAAATTTTCAATACAATCGACATACCAATGCCACTTACAACACACCTATTTAGTAATTCCAAGATCTATACACACATCCACTCATTCATCAACAGACATATACAGTCACTCATACATGTACTCACTCATCATATGTACTCATACACTGATACATCCTGATCGTCCTGTTACACACCGACACTCATCCATAGAGTTACTCACACATAAATCATATGTACTAGTTTAAAACATATGTACTTACTCAGAAATACACTATTAAGACAGTCATTCAATCACTAACACACCCATATATACACTCATCCACCCATACAGAAAAAAACAAATAATAACCTATATAGCTACTCACCACACACGCTCATCCACCCATACAGTCCTGCACATATGCTGCCTTCAACACATACAAGCAGTAAGTCACTCATTCATGCATCTATGCACTACGTAAGACCTCCCAACGAAGCATACAGACACTCAGACACTCAGGCACTCAGGCACTCCTACTGATAATCAAACAAACAATAACCAATGTAGACACTCATGCATCACTCATGTAGCTACTCATCAACATATGCAGACACATATACAGAAAGTGAGGACTGATACAGAAATGTATATATTTAAACATTACTCACTAACCCATGTATTAATTAAGATACACTTAATCAGTCAGTTATACAATCTATTTTTCACCAAAAAAGCAGCCATTTATACACTTATATACCCATTTCTCCTTCCATCAACCTTCAGATATACATATATAAAACATATTTAATTTTCAGAAAAACACCCATTCACTGAATGATTTCATCAGTGATGTCATTTGAGATGTCATCAGTGATGTCATGAGTAATGTCACTGACCAGGTCATGAGTGATGTAATATGTGACGTCATCAGCAGTGCATTGCGGGCGCGCGATTCCGCAATTCAAACGTGAAGGTGAAGAAAATCTAATCGGTAGCACTGACCCAAACTGGTCTATTTCTTCAAATGTTGCCAAAAATGTGAGAAAAACACAAAATCCATGAAAATGTATAGCTGTCACTTTCAGATGCTCACCCACTTCAACTCCGTGAATGATGGTATTTTCTTTTACTTTAAAAGTTCATTTAAATGGAAAGATTATGAACTGCAGGATAATAAGTAAACCCACATATTAGTAATAGAATGGTAAGATTATAAATTATACGATAATGAATAAACAAATATATTAATAGTATTTAGTAAAATGATTATGTATAATGCAGTTAATAATATATGTAATCTGTTAATGAATATCAGAGATGCACATTCAAAATGACATACTAAAACATAACTACTTTACTTGAGAGTGAAAATTCGAAACTATATCTTGTTAACTAAAGATATATATAAGCAAATATTGTCAGGAATAAAATTAGGTCCATATTATTAATCAACTAATAAACGAATCCTTCACATCTGAGAATATTCTTTTTGCAGTTTCAGGTTCTCATCATTCCTGCAGTGCAATAGAACTGGTAAATATTTGAAGTGACCCATTATAAATGCGGCACACACTGTTTCGACATTGGACTATGCATGGCCGTCAGAAAAGCAAGAGTTCAACAGGTAGAATGGAACTGATAAAAATAATTTAACACCAAAAGCTAAACAGAGATGTAGGTTTTTGGTTTGGACACCCTCAACATGGAAGGTTTATTGCCAGGGCTTCCAGTAAAGTGTCCTATCAGGGTTGTCACAATCCTTTCAGAGGGCAACGGGGCAAGCAGGGGTTACTAGGCCAAACCATGGTGTTTGAGGTGTTTTACTCCTGATGTCCCAGGACCCATCCTAAAATGGATTCTGAGCAACAGGTCCAAAAATCCCTTCAGCACTTGGCTCTCAGCAATAGCATGGTCCGAGCAACTCAAGGGTCCTCCGGAGGGGGATGTGAATACGGGGAGTGAACACAGACTCACAACTCAAAATAGGTGCAGCAGCAACAATACATGATTGTCTAGCCAATTTAAAGGCTATTCCGAATTAAGCTCACATGAGAAGAAATATGTAAAATCATGCACATCTGTAGCCAATATCAAACTGCCAGCATTCAAGTTTGATTAAAACTTTGCTTTACAAATTACCTATTTGTTTTTAGAATTGCCAAAAATGTGGGGCAAGATGTAGGTGGGAGATTTTGGCCATTTACCGGCCGGTAACGGCCGAATTCGGCCGTTACCGACCGGTAAATGGCCATGGAGATGGTGGGGGATAAAAAACATTCATTTTCGGTAATTTTACCGATTCGGTAAAATTACAGAATCTGTAAAATTACTGACTCTGTATATTTTACCGAATCAGTAAATATACCGGTCGGTAAAATTACCAAAAATGCATGTTTGGTATGTAGGTGCCAATTTTAACATTGACACAGGGCTTTGAAAATCGGTATTTTACCAAGCAATACAATTGCATGGTAAAATACCGATTCAGGTGTACATGCACATCTGTGCATGTACACCTGTGCCATGTGGCACACATACATGCCCTAAGGGGACACAAGCCTAAAACAGGGGTGCCAGAGGGTGTCAAAGTGACACTCCCTGCACCCTTGCAAAATTCGGTATTTACCGATTCGGTAAATACCGAATCGGTATTTGATATTGAATCCTATGGGCTTCAAGGCCCATAGGATTCAATAGCAAATACCGATTCGGTATTTACCGAATCGGTAAATACCGATTCGGTAACATTTACCGAATTGGTACCTACATTAGAAATACCTACTCTTAATTACTGAATCGGTAAAATTCGGTAATTAAGAGTCGTTATTTCTGATTTCGCTACATCTGGCCCTAGATCTTCAAGTGAAAAAAAGGATCGTTTGAACATTTACCACCAGCTATTTCTATACAGGAAGTACACTGCCTAGGGCTCTTAAGTGCAATGGAAGGAGACAGAGCAAGGGAGGTAGACAGAGCGAGGGAGGGAGACCTCAGAGTGAGGGAGAGATGAAGAGAGAGGGAGACGGAGAGAGGGAGACGGAGAGAGAGGGAGACGGAGAGAGAGGGAGACGGAGAGAAAGTGAGATAGAGGGAAGGAGGGAGAGGGAAGGAGAGAGAGGGAGACAGAAGGAAGGAGGGAGAGAGAGGGCGAGGGAAACAGAGAGAGGGAGAGGGAAACTGAGAGAGGGAGAGGGAAACAGAGAGAGGAGAGGGAAACAGAGAGAGAGAAGGAGACAGAGAGAGTGAGACAGCCAGAGTGAGTGAGACAGTCAGTGAGTGAGACAGAGGGAGAGAGGGAGTGAGACAGTCAGAGTGAGTGAGACAGAGGGAGTGAGAGGGAGTGAGATAGTCAGAGTGAGTGAGACGTAGGGAGACAGAGAGGCAGAGGGAGAGAGAGTTAGAGAGAGGGAGGGAGACAGAGAGAGAGAGACAAAGAAAGAACAAGAGAGATGTGTGTATGCCATGTCTGGTAGCTCAGTGGACGTAGGCGTCCGCTGCAGGGGCCTGTGTAAAACCTCAGAGGCACAGTATTTTTGTGGCTCTAGTCCCTCCCCGCCCCCTCCCCCACTGACCCCGCCCCCACCGGTGCGGCCCTCGGACACAAACCACACTGTAAATTTGGCCCACGAGAGAAAGTTTGTGAGTACCCATGCTCTAAACCAATGAGTATTGAGTGATCGTGCAGAGAATTCCCATTACAAGATGGCGACCATTCTAGTAGACCCTATCCTAACAGGCTGCCAACCTCCATAACCGCACGTATTACGTTGACACACGCACACCTGATTTTGCGGAAGGAGGAAGTCTTATACTCGAGCAAGAACCGGTACTCGGTAGTTGGTAACCAAACCCGGTGACAACGCGGAGCTACGTGCTGCTCTAAGAACACTAAAGTGGAAGGTGAGATGATTAACGGGCAGACGCGAGCATGTTTGTTTTAGGATGTGGAGGGCCCATGTATACGAGTGCTTTGTAATATTCGGTCTTTCTTTTGATAATGGAGCTCTTTAAATAATTGGCAGTATACTGCTTGAAATAAGAGATATACGATTGTATATATAATATAGATGGTGGTCCCCACCGGGTTGGACATGCTGGAGGGCCTCTAAACATGTCTCAGGATAACGTTAGCTACATGTGAACTGGATCGCTTTACATTTATGAGCAATAGACTACTAAGTCTAGTAGGAAATTTACAGATATACAGGTGGGGCAATATATTTTAATCATCACGGTTGAACTACAACCGATTACACACAAGTCGGCAGAGGATACTTACGGATATGGGGCTTTGAGAGATGGTTGAATCTAGATAGGATTTTACACTACATGTACACAATAACTTATTACACATACATCAGGATTACATTTTAATCAGAACAAAAAAAGTTAAAAGGGGAAATAATTTTGGTTTTAACTGAATGCATTACGGATAGCAATATGAGGTACAGGAATAATGGCTCTTATACCACTATTAGACTTTGCAGATAACTGTACTGAGGATTAAAAAGGAGATATTGAATCTGATTGAACCAGTTTGGCACGTCGCAGGAATTGGAACCCCAATGTGGGTTGTAATTATCACCACATTTCAAGTAGGTGTTGGTATCCGGAACATGGAGTGTTGTTGACAAATTTGGATTACTCATAGTGACTATGAATAGGTTGACTAAAGTATGGTGTGCTTTTTCTGTTTTCACTCAATTACAGAGTTGAAGCATTAGGTATTTATTAGACTGGGTTTGGCACGGTGTGTGATGGCATATTCAACCTGTCAGGTTTTGTCACGCTCACGACTCTAGAATGACATTAAAATTATTTATCGGATCATCGCTTACACTGTGCACTAGTTTGACTTGGAAACACTAACACATGATCTATCGGCATCACAACTCACACAAAGGAGTGCACTTATGGTATCAAGGTTGCACCAATTAAGAGTATCCGAACTGTCAAATTTCGTGTTAACATATCTCTCCATCATATTCGGGTTATAGCGTTCCTCTTTTCAAGAGGCATACTTGTACGAAACATCGAGTTTCTTAATTTAATCCTTCGAAGCTAGTGCAGGCCGATTATCTGTCATATAGTTGAATATACAATATTTACTGCTTGTAACTGATCAGAGCACATTAAATACATAGGCACCTTGTATGTTTACATTGATACAGCCTTGAGGAAGTCGCGTGACAAACTGCCCAATATCAACTAAACGCATTTTGGCTTTGGCTGTTTTGACTACTAAAAGACAAGAACGAGGAAATAAAACAATGAATACCCAGATGGTACTGTTACATTTTTTACCTGTTTGACTATGATCATTTGAACTGTTTTCAACCATAATAGGGAAACCTTGATGTAAATCTGACGTATGCTGGGTGGTGAAGTAATGAGGGGAGAATGCCCCAGGCCCTCACTGAAGGGGAAGGTGGGACACATGCCTGAAATTGATGAGAAACTATGTACCTTTTTCTCCAAGTATATAAGGGGTCCCAAGAAAGGAATAGGTATTCAATTGGTTGATCGTTCAAAAGAGTGATGATCACGTTTGTCCATGGATATTGTGGCTGGTTGGGCGCACTACCCTAAACCCTTAAACACAACCAAACACCACTGCACTACCCTAAACCCTAAAACACTACCCCAGCACAACGCCCTACAATACCCAAACATCTCTGCACTACCCTAAACCCTAAAACACTAACTCCAGCATGACCCCCTACACTACCCAAACATCACTGCACTACCCTATACCCTAAAACACGAACCATACCCTACACAAACACAACTGCATTACCCTAAACCCTAAAACACTACCCACAGCATGACCCCCTACACTACAGGAACACCACGACACTACCCTAAACCCTAAACCACTTCCCCTTACACTACACAAACACCACTGCACTACCATAAACCCTAAAACACTAACCCCAGCATGACCCCCAATACTACACAAACACCACTGCACTACCCTAACCCCCCCTACACTATACAAACACCACTGCACTAATCTAAACCCTAAAACATTACCCCAGC
The DNA here is from genome assembly GCF_964263255.1 of Lissotriton vulgaris. NCBI lineage: Eukaryota > Metazoa > Chordata > Amphibia > Caudata > Salamandridae > Lissotriton > Lissotriton vulgaris. Next base: position 38,831 of record NW_028241121.1, on the reverse strand, counting down.
ACGACCCCCTCACAACACAAACACCACTGCACTACCCTAAACCCTAATTCTACCTCCAGCATGAACCCCTACACTACCCAAACACCACTGCACTACCCTAAACCCTGAAACATTACCTCCTACACTACACAAACACCACTACACTACCCTAAACCCTAAAACACTACCCCAGCACTACCCCCTACAGTACACACACACCACTGCACTACCCTAAACCCCAAAACACTACCCCCAGCACAACTCTTTACACTACACAAACACCACTGCACTATCCTAAACCCTAAATCTACCCCAGCATGATCCACTACACTAACCAAACACCACTGCACTACCCTAAACCCTAAAACACTACCCCAGCACGACCCCTACATTACACAAACACAACTGCACTTCCCAAAACCCTAAACCATTACCCCCAGCACAACCCCCTACACTACCCAAACACCACTGCACTACCCTAAACCCTAAAACACTAACTCCAGTATGACCCCATACACTACACAAACCCCACTGCACTATCCTAAACCCTAAAACACTCCCCCCAGCACGACCCCCTACACTACCTAAACACCACTGCACTACCCTAAACCCTAAAACACCACCCCCAGCATAACCCCCTACACTACCCAAAAACCACTGCACTACCCTAAACCCTAGAAAAGAAACCTCCACCCCATGCCCAAACCTCCTTACCTCTCACTCCTCGTGGTCCCTCTCTCCCCGTGGTTCTTGCTTCACGTTGTCTCTGAGGGGCGGTACCCGTCATTGTGATGAAACGGAAAAGCCTCTGTTTCCTTACACTGACGTAGATGGTCTACATGTTTTTTAGAACAGATCGTCATTTACCATACATACCTTTACAACAAAATTTGTTGTAAAGTCATGCATGGTAAATGAACATGCATTCTAAAAAAATGCGTAGTAATGACTTTGCGATGTACAACGCATGTGTGGTAATGCATGCGTTGTAATGGTATTACAAAGTAAAAAAGTCGTTGGAACAGCTGTTTACCGATCAAAGCTGTCTCTTTTTCTTCTGTAAGACGTTTATTTGATTAATTAGGAGGGAGGAATGTGCTTTTTTGACCGAGAAGTGCATTCCCATTGTGAAAGTGTCTGTGTGGCCTCGTTTGACTTCCGATGAGAGAGTGGAAGAGTCTGTTGGATCTAAAGGAGTTCTTTTGTTGGACAGGGCCGGCGCGACATGTCACCAGAAAACATAGCTAATAGAATGCGTCCTCCCTGAAGTGTGGAGCAGTGCCATGAGAGGTCAACAAGTGTGCGTCCCACTGCAGAATGACGGTACCGCGGAACCCATGTGCCGCCTCCAGTATACAGGAGGAAGAAGCGGCATCACAGCACCTCTTGAAGACCGTTGTAGCACTACTATTTGTTTTTGTGGAGGAAGATGCACCTTCCTGCACAAAAACAATCAGTGAAGGCATTTTTCTCCTTCAAAGTATGCTGTGCAATGCAGCATATATTGAAAGAGAAAAATTGAGGAGAGATGAAAACAATTCTCCTTTTTGTGCCTTGCTACATCAACTGGAGGATGGTGCAGCATTCACACATCTCAAGATTTATGATTTATGATAAATCTGGAGATGTGTCTTTTTCTATGAGTGTTGTGTGCAAACACCCACAGCAACACCTATGGACCGCCCCTTCAACGCAATGTGGTGTGTATGATGAGGTTGTATTTCCATGGAGAAGAAAAGCTACACAGAGTGCCTTTTCCTCTCCTTGTAAATATGAAACAGTGTCTTGCACCATCACTATGTTACAAAAAGTGACATATTGTTTGTACAGGATGCTTGTAAATCTGCCCCATAAGTGCTTCTCTCACAATGGGTGCCCACACGCACACAGACTCACAGTGTGAGTCTAGACAAGCAACACTATTCCTTGGACTCACTAGTCTGTAAGGGGTAAAGTGACTGCACAGATTCTACATATTTCAGTACTGCAATCTAGTGTGAATGCCTGACTCATTCTGCAAATGCGTAAGCAATGACTGGCTTCTAATACCACTAAAACTTGACAACAGGATAGGTATTTAGACAGTTATGTGTCAGCAAAGACATGAAGTAACCAAATGCTTCTCTCACAATGGGTGCCCAGATGCACACAGACTCACAGTGTGAGTCTAGACAAGCAACACTATTCCTTGGACTCACTAGTCTGTAAGGGGTAAAGTGACTGCACAGATTCTACATATTTCAGTACTGCAATCTAGTGTGAATGCCTGACTCATTCTGCAAATGCGTAAGCAATGACTGGCTTCTAATAGCACTAAAACTTGACAACAGGATAGGTATTTAGACAGTTATGTGTCAGCAAAGACATGAAGTAACCAAATGCTTCTCTCTCAATGGTAGGCCGAATGCTCACAGACTCACAGTGTGATTCTAGACAAGCAACACTATTCCTTGGACTCTTTAATCTGTAAGGGGTTAAAGTTACTGCACACATTCTACATATTTCACTACTGCACTCTAGTGTGAATGCCTGACTCATTCTACAAATGCATAAGCAATGACTGGCTTCTAATACTACTAAAACTTGACAACAGGATAGGTATTTAGACAGTTATGTGTCAGCAAAGACATGAAGTAACCTAATGCTTCTCTCACCATGGGTGCACACATGCACACAGACTCACAGTGTGAGTCTAGACAAGCAACACTATTCCTTGGACTCACTAGTCTGTAAGGGGTAAAGTGACTGCACACATTCTACATATTTCAGTACTGCAATCTAGTGTGAATGCCTGACTCATTCTGCAAATGCGTAAGCAATGACTGGCTTCTAATACCACTAAAACTTGACAACAGGATAGGTATTTAGACAGTTATGTGTCAGCAAAGACATGAAGTAACCAAATGCTTCTCTCTCTCAATGGTAGGCCGAATGCTCACAGACTCACAGTGTGATTCTAGACAAGCAACACTATTCCTTGGACTTTAGCAAAACAGACTTACTAGTCTGTAAGGGGTAAGGTGACTGCACACATTTTACATATTTCACTACTGCACTCTAGTGTAAATGCCTGACTCATTCTGCAAATGCATAAGCAATGACTGGCTTCTAACACTACTAAAACTTGACAACAGGATAGGTTTTACTTTCATTTCAACCCTTTCCAATTGACATAACTTTTAACCCTACCGAGATCGCAACACCACTTGCCTGAACCCTTTCCTGGCCATTCTTGCTGCCCACCGACGCCCTTTCCCGTGCCCGGAGGCGCACAAAACACCGGTCCTCCCTTGTAGGAGCGGGAGACATCAACGCCACTTGACTGAACCCTTTCCTGGCCATTTTTGCTGCCCAAATTGGATTGTCGATTTACAAAAGGGGGTGGTGATGAACAGAGTGTCTGAATTGAGCAGACCACTCTTACCCAGTCCAAAGATCAGGGCTTGATCCATCACCGTTATTTATCTCACTGCCCCATCCCAGCTCAGAATCTGGCTATATGCAAATCAGTCTGTCCCTGGCCCAGTGCATCATGGGAACAGGGCAGACTAAACTACCAAGCCAATTCTTTACCAGAAAGGAGACAAGCTACCGGGGACCGGTTTCTGGCATTTCAGCCTCTTCGGCCCGGCTTGCTTGAATCCTGATGGAGCAGTGAGAAAGGGACTCATGTCTGAGTATACCCTGCCACACCTATAGTGGCCAAAATCGATTTACAAAAGGGGGTGGTGATGAACAGAGTGTCTGAATTGAGCAGACCACTCTTACCCAGTCCAAAGATCAGGGCTTGATCCATCACCGTTATTTATCTCACTGCCCCATCCCAGCTCAGAATCTGGCTATATGCAAATCAGTCTGTCCCTGGCCCAGTGCATCATGGGAACAGGGCAGACTAAACTACCAAGCCAATTCTTTACCAGAAAGGAGACAAGCTACCGGGGACCGGTTTCTGGCATTTCAGCCTCTTCGGCCCGGCTTGCTTGAATCCTGATGGAGCAGTGAGAAAGGGACTCATGTCTGAGTATACCCTGCCACACCTATAGTGGCCAAAATCGATTTACAAAAGGGGGTGGTGATGAACAGAGTGTCTGAATTGAGCAGACCACTCTTACCCAGTCCAAAGATCAGGGCTTGATCCATCACCGTTATTTATCTCACTGCCCCATCCCAGCTCAGAATCTGGCTATATGCAAATCAGTCTGTCCCTGGCCCAGTGCATCATGGGAACAGGGCAGACTAAACTACCAAGCCAATTCTTTACCAGAAAGGAGACAAGCTACCGGGGACCGGTTTCTGGCATTTCAGCCTCTTCGGCCCGGCTTGCTTGAATCCTGATGGAGCAGTGAGAAAGGGACTCATGTCTGAGTATACCCTGCCACACCTATAGTGGCCAAAATCGATTTACAAAAGGGGGTGGTGATGAACAGAGTGTCTGAATTGAGCAGACCACTCTTACCCAGTCCAAAGATCAGGGCTTGATCCATCACCGTTATTTATCTCACTGCCCCATCCCAGCTCAGAATCTGGCTATATGCAAATCAGTCTGTCCCTGGCCCAGTGCATCATGGGAACAGGGCAGACTAAACTACCAAGCCAATTCTTTACCAGAAAGGAGACAAGCTACCGGGGACCGGTTTCTGGCATTTCAGCCTCTTCGGCCCGGCTTGCTTGAATCCTGATGGAGCAGTGAGAAAGGGACTCATGTCTGAGTATACCCTGCCACACCTATAGTGGCCAAAATCGATTTACAAAAGGGGGTGGTGATGAACAGAGTGTCTGAATTGAGCAGACCACTCTTACCCAGTCCAAAGATCAGGGCTTGATCCATCACCGTTATTTATCTCACTGCCCCATCCCAGCTCAGAATCTGGCTATATGCAAATCAGTCTGTCCCTGGCCCAGTGCATCATGGGAACAGGGCAGACTAAACTACCAAGCCAATTCTTTACCAGAAAGGAGACAAGCTACCGGGGACCGGTTTCTGGCATTTCAGCCTCTTCGGCCCGGCTTGCTTGAATCCTGATGGAGCAGTGAGAAAGGGACTCATGTCTGAGTATACCCTGCCACACCTATAGTGGCCAAAATCGATTTACAAAAGGGGGTGGTGATGAACAGAGTGTCTGAATTGAGCAGACCACTCTTACCCAGTCCAAAGATCAGGGCTTGATCCATCACCGTTATTTATCTCACTGCCCCATCCCAGCTCAGAATCTGGCTATATGCAAATCAGTCTGTCCCTGGCCCAGTGCATCATGGGAACAGGGCAGACTAAACTACCAAGCCAATTCTTTACCAGAAAGGAGACAAGCTACCGGGGACCGGTTTCTGGCATTTCAGCCTCTTCGGCCCGGCTTGCTTGAATCCTGATGGAGCAGTGAGAAAGGGACTCATGTCTGAGTATACCCTGCCACACCTATAGTGGCCAAAATCGATTTACAAAAGGGGGTGGTGATGAACAGAGTGTCTGAATTGAGCAGACCACTCTTACCCAGTCCAAAGATCAGGGCTTGATCCATCACCGTTATTTATCTCACTGCCCCATCCCAGCTCAGAATCTGGCTATATGCAAATCAGTCTGTCCCTGGCCCAGTGCATCATGGGAACAGGGCAGACTAAACTACCAAGCCAATTCTTTACCAGAAAGGAGACAAGCTACCGGGGACCGGTTTCTGGAATTTCAGCCTCTTCGGCCCGGCTTGCTTGAATCCTGATGGAGCAGTGAGAAAGGGACTCATGTCTGAGTATACCCTGCCACACCTATAGTGGCCAAAATCGATTTACAAAAGGGGGTGGTGATGAACAGAGTGTCTGAATTGAGCAGACCACTCTTACCCAGTCCAAAGATCAGGGCTTGATCCATCACCGTTATTTATCTCACTGCCCCATCCCAGCTCAGAATCTGGCTATATGCAAATCAGTCTGTCCCTGGCCCAGTGCATCATGGGAACAGGGCAGACTAAACTACCAAGCCAATTCTTTACCAGAAAGGAGACAAGCTACCGGGGACCGGTTTCTGGCATTTCAGCCTCTTCGGCCCGGCTTGCTTGAATCCTGATGGAGCAGTGAGAAAGGGACTCATGTCTGAGTATACCCTGCCACACCTATAGTGGCCAAAATCGATTTACAAAAGGGGGTGGTGATGAACAGAGTGTCTGAATTGAGCAGACCACTCTTACCCAGTCCAAAGATCAGGGCTTGATCCATCACCGTTATTTATCTCACTGCCCCATCCCAGCTCAGAATCTGGCTATATGCAAATCAGTCTGTCCCTGGCCCAGTGCATCATGGGAACAGGGCAGACTAAACTACCAAGCCAATTCTTTACCAGAAAGGAGACAAGCTACCGGGGACCGGTTTCTGGCATTTCAGCCTCTTCGGCCCGGCTTGCTTGAATCCTGATGGAGCAGTGAGAAAGGGACTCATGTCTGAGTATACCCTGCCACACCTATAGTGGCCAAAATCGATTTACAAAAGGGGGTGGTGATGAACAGAGTGTCTGAATTGAGCAGACCACTCTTACCCAGTCCAAAGATCAGGGCTTGATCCATCACCGTTATTTATCTCACTGCCCCATCCCAGCTCAGAATCTGGCTATATGCAAATCAGTCTGTCCCTGGCCCAGTGCATCATGGGAACAGGGCAGACTAAACTACCAAGCCAATTCTTTACCAGAAAGGAGACAAGCTACCGGGGACCGGTTTCTGGCATTTCAGCCTCTTCGGCCCGGCTTGCTTGAATCCTGATGGAGCAGTGAGAAAGGGACTCATGTCTGAGTATACCCTGCCACACCTATAGTGGCCAAAATCGATTTACAAAAGGGGGTGGTGATGAACAGAGTGTCTGAATTGAGCAGACCACTCTTACCCAGTCCAAAGATCAGGGCTTGATCCATCACCGTTATTTATCTCACTGCCCCATCCCAGCTCAGAATCTGGCTATATGCAAATCAGTCTGTCCCTGGCCCAGTGCATCATGGGAACAGGGCAGACTAAACTACCAAGCCAATTCTTTACCAGAAAGGAGACAAGCTACCGGGGACCGGTTTCTGGCATTTCAGCCTCTTCGGCCCGGCTTGCTTGAATCCTGATGGAGCAGTGAGAAAGGGACTCATGTCTGAGTATACCCTTCCACACCTATAGTGGCCAAAATCGATTTACAAAAGGGGGTGGTGATGAACAGAGTGTCTGAATTGAGCAGACCACTCTTACCCAGTCCAAAGATCAGGGCTTGATCCATCACCGTTATTTATCTCACTGCCCCATCCCAGCTCAGAATCTGGCTATATGCAAATCAGTCTGTCCCTGGCCCAGTGCATCATGGGAACAGGGCAGACTAAACTACCAAGCCAATTCTTTACCAGAAAGGAGACAAGCTACCGGGGACCGGTTTCTGGCATTTCAGCCTCTTCGGCCCGGCTTGCTTGAATCCTGATGGAGCAGTGAGAAAGGGACTCATGTCTGAGTATACCCTGCCACACCTATAGTGGCCAAAATCGATTTACAAAAGGGGGTGGTGATGAACAGAGTGTCTGAATTGAGCAGACCACTCTTACCCAGTCCAAAGATCAGGGCTTGATCCATCACCGTTATTTATCTCACTGCCCCATCCCAGCTCAGAATCTGGCTATATGCAAATCAGTCTGTCCCTGGCCCAGTGCATCATGGGAACAGGGCAGACTAAACTACCAAGCCAATTCTTTACCAGAAAGGAGACAAGCTACCGGGGACCGGTTTCTGGCATTTCAGCCTCTTCGGCCCGGCTTGCTTGAATCCTGATGGAGCAGTGAGAAAGGGACTCATGTCTGAGTATACCCTGCCACACCTATAGTGGCCAAAATCGATTTACAAAAGGGGGTGGTGATGAACAGAGTGTCTGAATTGAGCAGACCACTCTTACCCAGTCCAAAGATCAGGGCTTGATCCATCACCGTTATTTATCTCACTGCCCCATCCCAGCTCAGAATCTGGCTATATGCAAATCAGTCTGTCCCTGGCCCAGTGCATCATGGGAACAGGGCAGACTAAACTACCAAGCCAATTCTTTACCAGAAAGGAGACAAGCTACCGGGGACCGGTTTCTGGCATTTCAGCCTCTTCGGCCCGGCTTGCTTGAATCCTGATGGAGCAGTGAGAAAGGGACTCATGTCTGAGTATACCCTGCCACACCTATAGTGGCCAAAATCGATTTACAAAAGGGGGTGGTGATGAACAGAGTGTCTGAATTGAGCAGACCACTCTTACCCAGTCCAAAGATCAGGGCTTGATCCATCACCGTTATTTATCTCACTGCCCCATCCCAGCTCAGAATCTGGCTATATGCAAATCAGTCTGTCCCTGGCCCAGTGCATCATGGGAACAGGGCAGACTAAACTACCAAGCCAATTCTTTACCAGAAAGGAGACAAGCTACCGGGGACCGGTTTCTGGCATTTCAGCCTCTTCGGCCCGGCTTGCTTGAATCCTGATGGAGCAGTGAGAAAGGGACTCATGTCTGAGTATACCCTGCCACACCTATAGTGGCCAAAATCGATTTACAAAAGGGGGTGGTGATGAACAGAGTGTCTGAATTGAGCAGACCACTCTTACCCAGTCCAAAGATCAGGGCTTGATCCATCACCGTTATTTATCTCACTGCCCCATCCCAGCTCAGAATCTGGCTATATGCAAATCAGTCTGTCCCTGGCCCAGTGCATCATGGGAACAGGGCAGACTAAACTACCAAGCCAATTCTTTACCAGAAAGGAGACAAGCTACCGGGGACCGGTTTCTGGCATTTCAGCCTCTTCGGCCCGGCTTGCTTGAATCCTGATGGAGCAGTGAGAAAGGGACTCATGTCTGAGTATACCCTGCCACACCTATAGTGGCCAAAATCGATTTACAAAAGGGGGTGGTGATGAACAGAGTGTCTGAATTGAGCAGACCACTCTTACCCAGTCCAAAGATCAGGGCTTGATCCATCACCGTTATTTATCTCACTGCCCCATCCCAGCTCAGAATCTGGCTATATGCAAATCAGTCTGTCCCTGGCCCAGTGCATCATGGGAACAGGGCAGACTAAACTACCAAGCCAATTCTTTACCAGAAAGGAGACAAGCTACCGGGGACCGGTTTCTGGCATTTCAGCCTCTTCGGCCCGGCTTGCTTGAATCCTGATGGAGCAGTGAGAAAGGGACTCATGTCTGAGTATACCCTGCCACACCTATAGTGGCCAAAATCGATTTACAAAAGGGGGTGGTGATGAACAGAGTGTCTGAATTGAGCAGACCACTCTTACCCAGTCCAAAGATCAGGGCTTGATCCATCACCGTTATTTATCTGGGTGAGAGCTTTCTGCTTAATTCAGAGACTCTGTCCCTCACCACCCCTTGTTGTAAATAATTTTGTCCACCCTAAGCGTGGAAGGGTATTCTCAGATGTGAGACCCTTGCTCATTGCACCATCAGGATTCAAGCAAACCGGGCCGAAGACGGCTGTAATGCCAGAAACCGGTCCCCGGGAGCTTGTTTCCTTCCCAGTGTAAGAATTGGCTTTTGTAGTTTGGTTTGCCCTGTTCCCATCATGCACTGGGGAAGGAACAGACTAATTTGCATACAGCCAGGTTCTGAAACTGGGATGGTGCAGTGAGCTAAAAAACGGTGTTGGATCTAGCCCTGATCTCTTGACTGGGTGAGAGCTTTCTGCTTAATTCAGAGACTCTGTCCCTCACCACCCCTTGTTGTAAATATTTTTGTCCACCCTAAGCGTGGAAGGGTATTCTCAGATGTGAGACCCTTGCTCATTGCACCATCAGGATTCAAGCAAACCGGGCCGAAGACGGCTGTAATGCCAGAAACCGGTCCCCGGGAGCTTGTTTCCTTCCCAGTGTAAGAATTGGCTTTTGTAGTTTGGTTTGCCCTGTTCCCATCATGCACTGGGGAAGGAACAGACTAATTTGCATACAGCCAGGTTCTGAAACTGGGATGGTGCAGTGAGCTAAAAAACGGTGTTGGATCTAGCCCTGATCTCTTGACTGGGTGAGAGCTTTCTGCTTAATTCAGAGACTCTGTCCCTCACCACCCCTTGTTGTAAATATTTTTGTCCACCCTAAGCGTGGAAGGGTATTCTCAGATGTGAGACCCTTGCTCATTGCACCATCAGGATTCAAGCAAACCGGGCCGAAGACGGCTGTAATGCCAGAAACCGGTCCCCGGGAGCTTGTTTCCTTCCCAGTGTAAGAATTGGCTTTTGTAGTTTGGTTTGCCCTGTTCCCATCATGCACTGGGGAAGGAACAGACTAATTTGCATACAGCCAGGTTCTGAAACTGGGATGGTGCAGTGAGCTAAAAAACGGTGTTGGATCTAGCCCTGATCTCTTGACTGGGTGAGAGCTTTCTGCTTAATTCAGAGACTCTGTCCCTCACCACCCCTTGTTGTAAATATTTTTGTCCACCCTAAGCGTGGAAGGGTATTCTCAGATGTGAGACCCTTGCTCATTGCACCATCAGGATTCAAGCAAACCGGGCCGAAGACGGCTGTAATGCCAGAAACCGGCCCCCGGGAGCTTGTTTCCTTCCCAGTGTAAGAATTGGCTTTTGTAGTTTGGTTTGCCCTGTTCCCATCATGCACTGGGGAAGGAACAGACTAATTTGCATACAGCCAGGTTCTGAAACTGGGATGGTGCAGTGAGCTAAAAAACGGTGTTGGATCTAGCCCTGATCTCTTGACTGGGTGAGAGCTTTCTGCTTAATTCAGAGACTCTGTCCCTCACCACCCCTTGTTGTAAATATTTTTGTCCACCCTAAGCGTGGAAGGGTATTCTCAGATGTGAGACCCTTGCTCATTGCACCATCAGGATTCAAGCAAACCGGGCCGAAGACGGCTGTAATGCCAGAAACCGGTCCCCGGGAGCTTGTTTCCTTCCCAGTGTAAGAATTGGCTTTTGTAGTTTGGTTTGCCCTGTTCCCATCATGCACTGGGGAAGGAACAGACTAATTTGCATACAGCCAGGTTCTGAAACTGGGATGGTGCAGTGAGCTAAAAAACGGTGTTGGATCTAGCCCTGATCTCTTGACTGGGTGAGAGCTTTCTGCTTAATTCAGAGACTCTGTCCCTCACCACCCCTTGTTGTAAATATTTTTGTCCACCCTAAGCGTGGAAGGGTATTCTCAGATGTGAGACCCTTGCTCATTGCACCATCAGGATTCAAGCAAACCGGGCCGAAGACGGCTGTAATGCCAGAAACCGGTCCCCGGGAGCTTGTTTCCTTCCCAGTGTAAGAATTGGCTTTTGTAGTTTGGTTTGCCCTGTTCCCATCATGCACTGGGGAAGGAACAGACTAATTTGCATACAGCCAGGTTCTGAAACTGGGATGGTGCAGTGAGCTAAAAAACGGTGTTGGATCTAGCCCTGATCTCTTGACTGGGTGAGAGCTTTCTGCTTAATTCAGAGACTCTGTCCCTCACCACCCCTTGTTGTAAATATTTTTGTCCACCCTAAGCGTGGAAGGGTATTCTCAGATGTGAGACCCTTGCTCATTGCACCATCAGGATTCAAGCAAACCGGGCCGAAGACGGCTGTAATGCCAGAAACCGGCCCCCGGGAGCTTGTTTCCTTCCCAGTGTAAGAATTGGCTTTTGTAGTTTGGTTTGCCCTGTTCCCATCATGCACTGGGGAAGGAACAGACTAATTTGCATACAGCCAGGTTCTGAAACTGGGATGGTGCAGTGAGCTAAAAAACGGTGTTGGATCTAGCCCTGATCTCTTGACTGGGTGAGAGCTTTCTGCTTAATTCAGAGACTCTGTCCCTCACCACCCCTTGTTGTAAATATTTTTGTCCACCCTAAGCGTGGAAGGGTATTCTCAGATGTGAGACCCTTGCTCATTGCACCATCAGGATTCAAGCAAACCGGGCCGAAGACGGCTGTAATGCCAGAAACCGGTCCCCGGGAGCTTGTTTCCTTCCCAGTGTAAGAATTGGCTTTTGTAGTTTGGTTTGCCCTGTTCCCATCATGCACTGGGGAAGGAACAGACTAATTTGCATACAGCCAGGTTCTGAAACTGGGATGGTGCAGTGAGCTAAAAAACGGTGTTGGATCTAGCCCTGATCTCTTGACTGGGTGAGAGCTTTCTGCTTAATTCAGAGACTCTGTCCCTCACCACCCCTTGTTGTAAACAAATTGGATTGTCTGCACACTGGGGGCCCGCTCTGCTGAGAGTGCTGTCATCTGAGGCTGTCCTTCCTTGCACCTGGTCTCCCCCGCCCCTGCTCATTACATCTTCTGCGGCCGCCGAGCAGGGGGACTACAGCACCCATAATTCCCGGCAGGGACAGCCCCACCCACCTACACCCTTTCCTGCGACTGGAGGCGCACAAAACACCGGTCCTTCCTCCGCGTCAAGGGACGAGTGCGGGCGGTGCCGGGCAAAGCCCGGGCAAAGGGCGGGCCCTCTGTGGCCCTCAGAGGCCAGAGGAGGCCAGGCCGGGCCCGGTCTCTTTCATCTTTGGTCCAGAACACCAGAGTCTCCGCAAAAGAAGGTACATTGAACTGCGGTACTAACATTTATTGATTCACTGCCATATTGTTCCTGGTTGTTGTACTATCATTGTGCCAGAGTTTACAACGTAAGCTAGTACTGGAGTGTTTTCGACCATGTCCCCAAGGGGTGCCAAGGGCGTTAAGGGAAGGAAATCCCTAGCGGGAGGGTCCTTGAGGGGCACCATCGATCAGTACATTACAAGGGCGGCCTCAGCGCTGGAACAAGAGATTGCCAATGCTGAGCGCTGTCTTTCTACAGAACTCCAGAATAGGTGCTCCTCGCTAGGGCTACTCCAACAAGCCACCACTCCTAATTCGACCAACGGGAAGGAAAAATCTACAAATAGCGATATTAGCGTCCCTTCCCTACTCCTTGATGCTACAACAATATCTGAGCCCAGTAGATCCCATAGCAACAGGGATTCTAGTACAGATCTTGTACTAGAAATAATCCCCGAAGAATCCCTGATACTTCATCCTTTAATGTCTAATCCAAAGAACAACCCTCAAACCCCATTACCATCTAAAAGGCCCAGACTAAAGAGAAAGAGGGGGGAAACAGTCATAAGGGAGGGCAGGCTAAACTACCTAACACTTCCGGTCATCCCCGACTATTCACAGTGCAGGAACTGAGAATACAGCTCCAGGTCAGTCATCGACTCCCCCCCCCGCCCCCCCAAAACCAACACCTAAACCAAGACCTAATGGGGAATATTGAGATCCTAGTAAAATCCCTACTATTGCCCCTTGTGGAAAGGGTGAAAAGGTTAGCAACTCATTTGGGGTCAATAGAGGAAGCCATCACTACAAACACAACTTTACTAAAGGGTCTAGCAGAAGACAATAGAAAACTAACACTAACAGTAAAACCTGGGACGCATAATGCAAGCAAAGGGAATAAAACATTAAAACCGATACACCCATTACCAGAAAAAACACCGGCCCCTACGAAGACAATGAGTGACCTAAGAACATTTAAAACACCCATGGTGAAAGGATCTGTTGAACATCAAAGCAATCCACTGGATATATATGGAAAAAGTGATGGGGAGAAGTTAAATATCAGGAATTCAAATGGTTCCAATGTACGGATTGACCTGCCCCTAGAAGCAGCCCCCTATGTTGCGATACTGACAAGGGTTCCAGAACTGAAAACAGGGAAAACTGAAGGGTACTTTGACCTTAAAAACAAAGTAATATATTGGTTAGGGAACAACAGACCCTTACCTTCCAACATGAAAGGGAAAATTTTAAATGTGAGAAGGCTTGGTTGGGTAGGACAGAGGTCCAAAGACACGCAAGGCAATGTGATAATTATCAATATCAGGGACCACAGGGTCATCTCGTACCTTAACGACTGGTACCATGAGAGTGGAGGTGAGGGGATCAGGATACATGACCTGAGTTACTTTTATCCTAGGTCACTATTACCCCAGCAATTAAGGTTAATCAACCCACATCACAACACCCTGGGGGGCTCAATCTTCAACATCCAGACCTCAAATAGAGTTGCTGCCCTTACCGGTTTGGATGGGGTAGATTGACTCACTAACGCACACCCCACGGCTCAATGTGTATTAAACACAATGGACTCTCTAAATACTTCCGAGGGCCCATTACCAAGTATGCCAGACTCAAGAAGTCCCAGGATTGTTGGAGACAGGGTAGGCAAACAAAGGGAGGGAGAGACTGAACAGATCCATATAATCAGTACACCTAAGATAGTACCCTCCCCAACGAATTCCAAATTACTATTTGAAGCTGATAAAAGGAATTCAACATTAGACATCATCTTCTGGAACATAGCTGGACTTCAGAATAAACTTACGAATACTAACTGGAGTACAGAAGCAACATCACATAACATTATTGCTCTACAGGAAACATGGCTATGTACCCCAGTCTATTTGCTGGGTTACAAAACCTACTTTTCATAAGCCATCCCATCAGTATCTGGAAGAGCCAAAGGGGGCCTGATAACATTTATATCTAATACCCTCCCCGCTGACAAAATCAAAGTTCTAAAGCTCTGTACCAATTATCAGGTTCTAATGATAGTCCACAAAACTCCCACCATCTCTGTTATTATAAACTTCTATAATAACTTGAACATGTTAGAATTAACTGATGTTTTAAATGAGATTTTCTTTTTAACTCAGGACTTACTCCAGAAACATATCAAAGAATCGGTAACATTAATATGGGGCGGTGACTTTAATTTGACCTTGTGCAAAGATAGTGGCTCCAAAAAATGTGGTATTGAGGATGAGGGGGGGGAACAACCCGACACACTTTTCACACATGACTGGCGGAGACCACATGAAGGAAATATTGGTAGCTACAAATCAGGGTTTTGCAAACGAAATAGTCAACCCACCGGTACCTTTTTCTAGAACCTTTAATGGAAGGGATGCCAATAGCATAATTGACTTTATGCTCACCTCAAAAACCATCATTCCAAGATTAGGCATAAATACAGCAATGCCCCTGCGCTATACAAGTGTACGAGATATTTGGAGAAATGACATATATATAGAAAGCACTTTCATTCAGTATGCAACCACACTTAGGAATTGTTTTTTGAGAATCCGTTACTCCAGGTTCAGGTACAAAAGTTCCGAGAAAGAAAGAAAAAAGTTCCGTCCTTGATATTCAATCATGGGTTTATTGTTCCTTTGTGAATGCCAAAGGAACTATATATATGTCATTTCTCCAAATATCTCGTACACTTGTATAGCGCAGGGGCATTGCTGTATTTATGTTACTTGTGTGGATCGTCCAGATCCAACCTTGAGCGGTTAAGTGAGATTACCGCCCGCCCTTTTGCCTGTACCCACTACCTTACGGTGCTCTCAACCGTGCGGACACACTGGTGTGCGCCTATTTCCCTGGTTAATTCAAAAATCTCCAAGATTAGGCATGTTTGAAACAATAATGAATACAGTTAGCGACCACTTTCCAAATTTGTTCTTAACGAGCACTTTCTCTGCTATGGCAGAGAACGATTATTGGAGTATTCTGGACCAGCAATCTCTTCACTTAGATAAACTAAATGGTTTCTCACTGAAATGGGGTAAGATTGACAAAAATGTATTAATGACCAATGTATTAAGGAAAGCTCTCCCCATGGTCTTTGCCTGTTTAGATCCATCTACTACCCCTGAGTTGGTATTGTCCAACTATGAGACCATTACTAAAACCATAAGAGAAGAACTGCTACGTAAAAAGAAATCAAAAGGGTCCGTAAGGGAGGGTTGGTTTAACACAGATTGTACAAAAGCCTATACAAAATTAAAGGTAGCTCTAACAGGGGAAACAAGGCGTAGAAACGAAATAGTGGAATTAAGGAAAAGATACAAGCTAGCCCTAAAAAAATCGCAAAACACAGATTAAGGACAACTTACGGAAGCAACTACATGAGAGCTGCCTCTTGAAAGATAATGTCACCTTTTGGAGGATAGTTAAATCTCCCTTTCTTTGCGATGGATATGATTCCCCGAAGTTGGAAGTGGCGATAGACGCCGCCAAGTGGGTTGAACACTTTTCAAACATCTTTAGAAAGGATGATGACAGCCTATTAGGTACAGCAGAGTGCTTGAAGCAAGTCAACTACCCTTTACAGTTAAAAATTGCACATAAAGAAGTCATCAGTGCCCTTAAAAAATTAAAACCCGGCAAAGCACCAGGTCTGGATGGGGTCCCGGCAGACCTTTTTAAATATAACTTAGACCTTTGGTCTCCTATTTTAACAAGGGTATTGGAGGCAGCAATAATCATCGGACTAGTTGAGTCATGGTCCACGTCCAATCTAGTTCCAATTTTGAAAAAGGGCGACCGTCAAAGCCTGGCCTGCTATCGACCCATATCACTTCTGGATTCCCTTGGTAAAACTGTTGGGCGAATCCTTTTAGACCGTCTCCAGATCTGGCCCTCTGACAATAAGATACTATCGGACTTACAATATTGGTTCTGAGAAGGCCTGGGCACGGTCGACCAGGCTTTGAACTTAGCCCTACTAATAGGGAAGTATGTCTCAGCGAAGGGAGGAGCCCTGCACATTGTCTATGTAGACCTAACTGCAGCCTTCAACTGTGTTAGTCATTCAAAGCTGTGGGCGATAATTTTAGACATGGGGGTAGATCCCCAGTTGGTGAATTTCCTAAGAGAGCTTTACTCAGATGCATCTGCCAGGGTAAGATATCAGGTAGAGGGAGAGCTGACCAAGCCATTTAGTATAGAGAGGGGGTCAGACAGGGGTGTGTTCTGGCCCCCTTTCTATTCACACTGTATACTAATGGGTTAGAGCACGAGATGGTCAAAGATAGCCAAGACTTACCATCAATACGGCATCGTCCTATACCGGCACTTTTATACGCAGACGACGCCGTTATTCTTGCCAGAACTACAGTACAGCTACAACGCTTGCTAAATACATACTGTAAATTCATGCATTCCCTGAATCTTAAAATTAACATAAAAAAGACATTCACAATGCATATTGGTCCGCGAACAAATAAAACAAAAAGCAAAGCTATATTTGTTAACAACTCAAGCTTAGAGACCACAACTTCTTACCCTTATTTAGGGATCCTAATAGACAATAAGATAAACTGGGTAAAGGCAATTCAAGTTAGGAAGTTATCCTTTTTAAGGACTACGAAAGCGCTGGTGGTTTTTGCTCAAAAGCTAGGCAAGAGATCGCCCGAAGGGATGTTGAAGATATATCAGTCAAAATGCATCAGTGTTGCCAGTTATGGTTCAGGGCTATGGGGCTTTTTAAATACTGAAGCATTACAGAAGGTAGAGAACTTCTTTATTAGATACCTTTTGTCAGTTCCCCGAAGCACAACGACATATGGCTGTCACCTAGAATTAGGACTGGACCACATAGCAGATAGAATAAAGATCTAGCCCATAATGTTATGGTGGCGCATCTGGACCACTGAACAGTGTGAGTTAACCCGTTCACTCATAGAGGAATGTATGCTACTTGATAACAGCCAAAAGATCAGATGGTTAGCTTACGAAAAGTCCTTTTTTAATGATTTAGGCCTGCAGAGATATTTTACTCACCCAGCCACTATCTCTGAAATACCCAGAAAAGAGCTAAAAAGGATCTCCCTTCTTCATCTGGGCACCCTTCGATTGGTTGAAGAAATAGGTAAGCGTTCAGTCCAACATCTGCTGACCATCCAAACCACCTTCTCAATTCACCCATATCTGAAGTACAATTTAACACAATTTGAGAAACTTTTGCTTACTCGACTCAGACTAACCACATTTCACAGGTTGGTCTCGTTTTCCAAGCAGAATGACTGGACTAAGAATTTGCCACCAAGTCCGTGTGACAACAACTCGCCACAATCTTCAATCCACATCTCCCTGTTCTATAAATTTTTACGAGGCTCCACGCAGAGGATGGATTCTTCCGTTATTGAAACAATTGGGAATTCGAACCTGTCGACCAGCATTTCTAGCACTCCTGATGTTAGAAAATGAACTATATGCTAAATCCATTGCCTGCTTTTTAAAATTCTGTGTAAATCATCGTCCTAATCTTAATTAATTAATGCTTGTTGCATTTTTTAACCATACAATGTATTCTTTTTTAAAATGATTTTAACTGATGACTCACTAGTCTGGATGGGTAAAGTGACTGTACACATTCTATATATTTTACTACTGAACTCTAGTGTGAATGCCTGACTCATTCTGCGAATGCATAAGCATTGACTGGCTTCTAATAATACTAAAACTTGACAATAGGATAGGTTGCACTTTCATTTCAACCCTTTCCAATTGACATAAAGATCAACCCTACCCCCATTCTGCTCAATGCCTGTTACCATAGTAACAGTTCATGGAACACTCAACTGAACATACAGGTCACAAGTTAAGCACACAATGTTTCAAATACAAACAGCGAGTGTGCTTGACCTTTCAAAATATCAGCTTATCCTATGTAATGTCCCTTTCAAACAGTTTTCATTAACCAATAAGAAACATGCTTTTAAAACACATAAACATGCACCCTATTTGTCAGTCTATAATGATCTCAAACAGCCAATCATTTCTCATTTTTTTTATAAAACTGCAACTTATCCACCATTTAAAAAAAATCCTACTTTTCAAACTGCCCATTTCACATACAGACACCTTCTGAGTGTATCCAGACCTCGCTTCAAGATGCTTAGAGTATGGATTGTAGGACACAGCTATATTTTCTGGAGCCAAAGGTATGCACTGTGGTGACAACGACCTAGGCACTTTGACTTGGGTAGGTCTGGAAATGCTTATAAAGGACACCTTTGGAGAATTTATGTCACTTTTCCCCCAAACTGCCTTTGTCTATTCTAACATAGGCCAAAGACAGAAATTGAACTGGTCCAATCAATTTTGTCCACAAATTGAGAAAGCTAGAAAGCATGTCAATAAAGTTGTTTCTGCTTATCTCTGAGATGATAGGATGGGGTCCATTTATCACAACAATCTGTGTTTTAATATGGATGGCATCTATAGGAGAGATGGTGTACATTTTACAAATGAGGGTAACAGACTCTTCCTCATCAACTTTAGACTCTGCATAGGTACTTATTTATAGGTACCAACATCTCTCAATAAACACAAGGGCTCTTTTGAGAGCCACCTAATATCTAAACACATAAGCTTGATGTATATTTAAAGAATATTACATTTTATTTGCTTGAAGTCGCTCACCCAGCGGGTTTTTGGAGTCGCGCACCCAATGCGTTCACACCAGCGGGCCGCTCTGGGTTCGCGACTCTTAATTTGACTGTACATTTTTATTTAGCACCTATCACTAATTTCTATTCTCCCCGGGGCCTATATACAATGTTTGGGACTGAGGGGGGAGCCCCAATGCCCCCACGGTCCAGCCGCTCGACGCATCCTTCAGGAGCTAGTATTGCTTTTCCACATAGTGAGCTGCTAACATGCAGCTCCCCATGTGAAAAAGCATTCTGGTTTGCATTTTGAAAGAGAGAGCAGGTTTCCCTGCTCTCTCTTACAAAATCCAAACCAAGTTTGCAATGGCAGGGCAGAAGCCACAAAACTCCCGCCCTGCCATAGCAAACTGCAGTGCCTCGGGGGTGGGTACCACTGGTCACTGCAGGAGCCGGTCCTGGGGGGGTGGCGGTCCCCAGGGCCACAACAAGGTTCCAGGAGGGGGTCTGCGTGGCCCCCTCCCACAATTTACAAAGCCCCAGCAGGGTGGTGGTCCCCGGCGCTGGGGGGTCAGTCATAGACTATTTAGTGCCCTGGGGAGAAGGTGGTCCCCTGGCGTGTGAAGGGGCTTGATCCCCACACATATTTAAAAAAATATATATATATGCAAAATTTAGCCCCGGGGTGGAAGTCACCAGGGCTGTGGGGTGGGCAGTGAGCCCCCGACATATATTGTTATAAAGCCCCAGGGGTCCCTGGGGCTTGGGGGGGCCTTTGATCTCCCCACCATGTATTTTGTAGCCCACATGGTGGTGGTCCCCCCGGGGCTGGAGGCTGTGAGCCCCCACACATATTTGATAAAGTCCCTGGGGGGGTGGCGGTCCCTGGGGCTGGGGTCCCGCAATATTTTTGCCCCCGGGATTTGGCCCCCCTGGGGCTAAATATTAAAGAAGCACGGGAGCCCGCACTTCGTTTTTTTTACACCAGGATTCGTGCACCCTGCGCAAATCTTGCCAATTTTTAAAATAAAAAACAACATTTTCTGGGCCATTGGGGTCCTGTGGCAGGCCTGAGGGGTCAGGGTGTTTCTACCCTGCCCTCTATTTGCGTTTTTTGCACTTTTTTGAGGGATTTCTTGTGCCACGGTTCTACAGAGGCACAAGATGGCTGCCAATAATTCCTGGTTTGGAGTGTTGACAGCATGCAGCTCATAATCGGGAGGGTGCATGCAGGGTGCGCACAGGGTCTGCGGATCCACTGCGCCATAGACATATATGTGTTTTTACTTTTAATTTTCTCAGCAACTACTGAACAGATTTACACTATTTAACAAAAAGGCACCTTTTTGAACCAAAGGCTACCTCTTTGCCAAATTTGGAGTAATTTGGTTCAGCAGTTCGGGCTATAGCTGCGGCTAAAGTTTCCTATGGAAAATTGCATGGGGAAAACACGTTTTGGGACCACCCTTTTTTCTCAGCCCCCGCTTGACGAATCACCTCCAAACTTTGAGGGTAGGAGCAGAACAGAGCTGACTATAAGTTTTGAAATTTCGCGACGATTTGTCAACCGGCACCAAAGTTATTACAAATAGAATGTTGCGGATTTCCTATGGAAAATTGGTCCTAACTATAACTACCTACTGGCGACCGCCAGTAGGTAATAGATAGGCACACACACATATGGCAATAACATAACATCTATAAAAACATCCATCTAATTAAACTAAAACATTAAACTATTTAATAATCTTTCAACTTAGTAAAATTTTATTTTCCAATTAACAAATAATAATAAAAAATATTATTATTTCAAATAAACAAAACATAATAATTTATATTATAACACACAATGTAATAAAAGATTTAAAATGCATACTATTCCCACTACAAATTCCACAAAACTACACAAAATATTCAAATAAATATATAAACAATGTACCACTCCAATTTAGCACAACACATAAATAGTAACACTGGATAAAACATTCATTTAGTAATCTCTCTCCAATCAATGCAACAGTAGTGAATATGATAAATGACACATGGAAAATATTTACACCAGCCATTACAACACCAAGGAAACTACTAAAGAGCAGAGGATGTAAAATATAATACTCCCAATCCAGTCAGTGCAGCAGTAGGGAAAGTGGTGGATTGCAGAGGGGTAATCATTACTATTCCCACTCCAATGAGTGCAACAGTAGGGAAAGTGTTGGATTGTGGAGGGATATAAATTACTAGTCTCACTCCATTGAGTGCAACACCAGGGAAAGTGTTGGATAGACGAGAGGTAAAAATTACTATTCCCACTCCAGTGAATGCAAAATTAGGAAAAATGTTTGATAGTGGAAAGATCAAATTTACTATTCCCACTCCAGTCTGTGCAACAGTAGGGAAAGTGATGTATACCGTTGGGTTAGAAATTACTATCCCCACTCCAGTGAGTGCTACAGTAGGGAAATTGTTGGGTAGCGAAGGGATAAATATTACAATTCCCACTTCAATGAGTGCGACAGTAGGGAAAGAGTTGGGTAGCGGAGGGTTACAAATTTATATTCTCACTCCAATGAGGGCAACAGTGAGAAAGTGTTGTATAGCAGAGGGATAACATTTACTATCCCCTCTCCAGTCAGTACAACATTAGGGAAAGTGTTGGATTGCGGAGGGGTAAAATTTAATATTCCCTCTCTAGTCAGTTCAAAATTAAAAACAAACAAGCTATCATCAACAAAATAAAAATCTTTAAAACACGAAATAAATAAAAACATATAAATATAGTAAAAATTCAAAAAACAAATATATTGAATATAAAAAAAATTATGTAATGTTAACAACATATCGCAAATACCAAGAAATATTATAGTAAATACAATAAAAAATTATTTAGGAACAAGTAAATATTTTATTTAGAAATGAGTAAATAACAAAAACGTTGATTATTACATACAGCTTACCCCCTACCCTAAAACATCACACAATTCACAATCACAACCCACATCTAAAATACCAAAATGTACTTGCATTATTACCATAAAATTAAACACATATTATTAATTACAAATCAAATTAAAACAAATAAAATTAATTAACTTCCCACCCCTTACACCTATATTCTCCACAATACACACCTAAAATTAAACATTAAAAACATTACACAATTACCTTTTATTGTCAATAAAATAACTAATAGTATTTAACAACTAATTACAAAGTAAGTAAAATTAATTTACTTTCTACCCTTTACCACTATAGACACAAAATCCGCACACATACATTTTATTACCCTACAAAATTATCAATTAATTAAATAATGGTAATTATCAACAAATTATTAATTGATTAGGAATACATTACTTCCCACCATTTAGCTTTATAAACCCAAACTGCACACCCCCCAAAAATATAATAAAACAATTAACAACATTAATTATCAATAATTTATTATCAGCTATTAATTACTTAAATAAAAATAAATTACTTCCCACCCTTTACCCCTATAAACCTTAAAACCAGCATCTAAAAACAAATTACACAATTACCATAATTAAGTATCAATACATGAATTAATATTAATTAACAACCAATTATTAATTAATTAAACATGAATTACTTCCCATCTTATACCCCATAAACCCCACAACTCACACATTGAATTTACCCCCCACAAATTAAAAACAGAATTAACACTATAGAATCAAATTAAATAAAATACAGAATAAATAAAAAATAATCATTAATTTGTTATAAATAAATTACTTCCCACACTATTCGCCTGTTAACACACAACCCGCTACGGAACTAAAACATTATAAATGTAATTACATTAAAAAAATAACTACAAAAAATGTAACACCTATATTAAAAAACATAAACTATAGTTAAACAAAAAAAATACATTACATAGATTTAAATATATACTAAAATACATAATACTAATTAAAAAAATCGATATTTTAAACAACTATATTTTTGCAATTTATATTAATGACTTCTATATTTTTGAAAACGATATTTCTTAAGTTTGATTTTTTTTACCACGATATTCTTGTTGTTGATATTTCTGTGTCACAATAGTTACAACTCGATATTTGTGAAAGTCAACATTTCCAACTCGATATTCTGTCTGAATACTGTTAAACTTTGATCCCATAAACACTAGCATCTGTGCTGAAAATGTTTGGTATTTTTTCACATTCAGGGGCCGATTCCGATCTCGACCGGGCCGGATCCGGTGTGTTTTCCGACCGATCCTGACTCCTGCAGTCTGACCGTGCTGGTACGATGCAGCGTATGCTGTGTCCAAGTCGTAAGGCTGAGGGTAATAAGGGTTCCAATGCAGACCCCCAAAGCCCATCTCTGGGAGCTATTGCGAGCCGGAAGCTCTGACTCGAACCAGCTGTCTGAATTGAGCATCGTACTGGCTCGGTCGGAATATGCCTCCATTGCGCGCTGCGCTTAGCTTACGACTGAGACGTACGGAGCGGTTCGGACCCAGAAACGATTCAGACGGATATTTCACGCTTGTTCGCATCGTACTTCGACATCCGAACCTGTGTACGAACTGGATGGAAATTAAGCCTCTGAATCTGATCCGCTAAGGCCGAACCCGATTCGGTGCCCTTCCGACCGAGATCGGAATTGGCCCCTCAGAAGGAGCCTGTATTCTTCAAGACATTCCTGACAGTTAGTAACCCCTCACAGTGCTTTCCTCTCCATTAGAGCATGGGGAACCAGTCTTTTCAATACAGGAAAACACTACACCTATGTATGCCACCATCTTTTAAACAACCAACGGGCATAATTAAGTCTGAAGGGAAGTACTCTGAGCTGGAAATTCTGATGATTGACACAGAACCTCAGATATTTTGATGTGATGCAATAGGCTACCACAAAGTAAATCCACTGTCACAGAATATAGAAGCTTCCTTTTCATTAGCTTCAGCTGATACAACACAGACATAAATCTAGACACCATTATTTTTTATGGATTCTTCCATTCATAAAAAGAAACACACATGATGTTGGTGAATGGACATATTCAAGTGCACTGATTTTTCAAATTGCCCTAGTACATCCGATTAGGTAGCAGGTAGGTCCTGAGAGGGAACCCTTATATTGTCCTGTGATAAACCAGGACCTGTTTGCAGTGTCTCACCACACACTGTTTGTCCCCATTTTGAGTATCAGATGTTGGTGTTCTGTCTCTGGGCTCTGCTAACCAGACCCATAGTCTGTGCTCTGATTAAAAGTACATGGTAATGATGCATAGTTGCAATTGGTACTGACTACCTAGTATATGGTAGGAAATGTAGATGTAGCAGCCCAATAGACTTAATGTACTTAAGTGTGCACTACTGTGGTGCCTGCTGTCATTTTAAAAGCCATCCCTGCCCTGCAGGCTGATTTTAAAGCAGAATTGCGTGCAAATTTGACTTTGGAATTAAAGGTACTTCCAAAGCAGTAAATGTGCTTGTTTTTACATATGTCACTCCTGAGGTCTCCCCTGGATGCCCCATTGGTGGGGTGCCTTGTACCTTTGAGCTGGGGGATTATAAAATATGTTTTATTAACCATGGTTAGGAAAAAACTGCTAATTTAGTTTTTCCCTATTAAAGCAAACTAGCTCCATAGCCTAACATGGGAATAGGTTATTTAAGTATACATATTGCTATGGCCATGCTAGAAATATCATTCAAAATGATAGTTATGGTAAATCCAACAACGTGCCACTGTTAGATTTATGATAACTATCACAGAAAATAAGTTTTATAACTTTCTTTTCTGTAAGCAAAATCCAGCCTTCCAACTGCCCTCGCCTGATTGGCCAGCCCCTGACAATCTGAGCCAAACTGTCTTGATGAGGTGTGAAGTGGCCTGCTAGAGAGATAACAAATTTCTTGTGGGTGGAGCAAAAGTCAGGATGGGGGGAAGTAGCTAAACTGGTCTTCAAAGGGAGAATGACTCTTTAGATCAGCACAGGCTCACCGCAACATCCAGCACCCCCAGCCACACAGGAGCCGCTGGAATGAGATTAATGAAGGGGCTTGAAAGGGAGTGTTAGAGAATTTTAGCCACACCAATGGGTTGACCTAGCCAGATCCAACCCTCCAGGAGAGAGTTTATCCATTTTGGAAAAAGAGTGCACATATGCTCATAACATTTGTATTCACATGTATGCTTGAGTCTGCAAACACTGTTTCTAGACTGAATGGTGGATGCTATACTGCAGTTTGTCTTCGTACAAAACCCAAGTCAGAGGGAAACCATAAATATTATGGCTGCCAGCATTCCATGGATTTTAATCACTTCAAGCCTTACAAGAAGGGATAAATGTGTTACTCAATCCCCATTAATTTAATCATAGCAATAATTCATTTTGAGGAGATTCCAATCACAATTGGGTAAATAATTGATTTACAGAGCTTAGCAGGAACACTCTACAAACCTCCTTCAAACTAAAAATATTTTCTGTAAGAGAGCCAAGCTCAGCCAGACTCTTATACCTACATTTTCTACAATTTGTTTTCCAAGCAAGGGACAGAATAAACTAAACTAAAGGATGCCCTGCAAACCAAGTAATATGTAATGGCCAGGGAGGAATGGACAGGGCTTGCTATTCAAGCATTTCCTGGTTTGTTTTTTGGTGCCTGTAGGAAGGTACAACCTCATCTATAATAAATAGACATAGGATACAGGATATAGCTGTAATGGTCCCTCTCATCCTCCATAACAAGTATCACACAATGGTATTTCTAAGAGTATAAACGTGTAAATTAGAGTACACAATACACTATTGTCATTTAGTCTTAGCTGTATTAGAAGATATAAAGATAATTATAGACTTGGATTTGCAGACTGTTCATAGCACTTTGAAGAGAACTGTCTTCTGGTAACTTTTCTTCAGTACTATACATGTATATAACAGGTGGAGGGAATATGAAAATGCTGAAGAAAAAGGACTTTTGAAGAGAAGGTTCAAAGAACATGATATCCACTGCACAGGTAGATATGGCTAGTGGACTCACCCAAAGTAAATGGCTTTACATCCTTTATCTCAAATACTGATAAACCCAAGAGCCAGAGGCAGTGTTACTATATTTTTGAGACCCTCATCTGCTAAACATTTTGTAATGATTCAGTTTTTAAATTGCTCAATCAATTATCTTATAGCACTGATTCAATTTAAACTGCTTTATTAACTAGCAATGTTTCACCCAGATGTGATATTGTGATCCATGTAAATATTCCTGCTTGTATGTACAAAAAAGTCCCAATATCCCTGTAGGATCTCACAACTCCATGTCATGTGGAGGAAGTCTGCATCCAACTATTTACATCTGGGGCACTCTCTAGGTTCCCCTCCAAATGCAGCCTGTATACAGTGTGGGGTCATATATGTCATATGGACATAGTGAAACTGCAGGTATTTAAGGCAGGTATTGCGAGATGTCTTCTGAGGTGATGCCAATGCCCGGCTCCATTTCGCATCCGTGAGTGTTTTACCAAGAGCCCAATCGCATTTCCCCGGAGGACTAGCAGCGGCACCAGTGATGTTTCCAGAAGTGACACATAAAACCACTTTATTTGGTGGCCAGCTATACCCAGTGCTAACAGTGAGTGGAGGACCCTGTGTGTAACCGGTTCCTCTCTCCCCGCACCCCACAGATGATAAAATGCTCTCACCAATGTTTCATACAAGAAACTGTCCTGCAGGGAGTCCACAACTATCCGCCAGGTCCGTGAAGGGGAGCAGGCTGTGGTCCTGAAAACAGTCCCCGGTTGAACCAATCCCAACCTCTGTTGAGGCCGTCAGCTGCTCCGCCCCTAGGGTCATCTGAGGCTCCCCAGAGGGCAGCCCTATCAGTGGCAATACCAGAGTGTATCTCAAGCCTACCGGCAGTCTAGCCATACATCTTTTACACAATTCCAATTCTGTAGCCTTTATGGTCGATGTGTATGGAACTTTTGTGGCAGGGTTCAGTAATTTTGCTAATATTATTCTTGGGTGCTGTCCAGGCTCTGCCAGGTACATTCCCTCCAGGTTCACTTCCTCCAACCACTGCACCACCCACAGGAGCTGCACAGCCAACTGGTAGAATTCAAATTCTGGGACCCTCAAACCACCTCCGCTTCTGGGGCACTGCATTGTCCGCAGTGCAACCCTTCGCCTGCCGTCTGCCCAGATAAGGTCTCGCAACAATGCACCTAGGTGTCTAAACCAGCCCGCAGGCATTATCACTGGCAAACTGATGAAAAAATAGAGCAGCTGAGGCAGCACGACCATTTTGGTCAGTGAGATTCTAGCCATCAGTCGCAATCTCAGCGAGCTCCAGAAGGCCATGATAGAGCGCAGGGAGCAAACTTCCCATCCAGGTTACCATCTTTCATGTCCTCCAATGAGTGAAAAATTTGAATGCCCAGGTCCTCAAAGGAGGTCGAAGACCAATTATAACAAGCAGGAAGTTTCCCAGGCCTGGTATATGTGCTGGCTACTGGGAACAAGTGTGATTTGTGTTGCTTAACCCCCAGGCCAGAATGTTGACCAAAGCTCTCACATGATTGAAAAACAGTATGTGCTCCTGAGCTCGCATCACATAAATAAATCAGCAGATCATCTGCATACAGGGATATGATATATCCCCCGCGAAAGCACTCCACCAGTGGTTCAACCGGTAGTGCAAATAGTAGCTGGGACAACAGGCAGCCCTGTTGGATCCCATGGGATATTGCATATTCTGGGGAGATGGTACCACCAGTTTTGACCCTTGCTTTAGGGCATGTATCTAATAGCTGGACTCATTTGATCCATCTGGTCCTAGTCCCATTTTCTGCATAACCCCCAGTAGGTAGTCCCAGCTGACCATGTCAAATGCTTTCTCTAGGTCTACCAAGAGCAGGGCCACTCTCGGCAGATCCTGGGCCGCAGGATGGTACAGTTAGTATAGGCAACAGAGACTGTAAGATGTATTCCGAGAAGGAACAAATCAATTTTGGTCATGCTGAACCAAATTTTTCATATGAGTTATCAGTCTTAAAGCTAAAATTGTACTCAATATCTTAAAGTCAATATTGAGCATTGACAGCAGTCTATAATCTCTTACCCCTGACTCCAAGCTCTCGGTCTTAGGGAATGGTATCACCATTGCAGAACATGTGGAGGGCGGCAGGTAACCTAATCCAACTAGAGTAACTAGGCGGGAACCCAATATGACCCATATTTCACATAAAACTCCAAGGGCAGACCATCGTATCCCAGGGTTTTACCTCTTGCTAACAATGCCATTGCCCCTATGACTTCCTCAAGCATAACTGGTCCATCCCAAATCTTCCACAGCTTCCTCCTTGATCACATTCAGGGCCAGTGAAGCTAGGAAGGCGCTTATTTTATCTTGTGATGTTCCTTGTGGGGCTGTATATAGTTGTTTATAGTAAGTCTGGAAGGCACTATTTATCCTGTCCGGGTCATACTCGATTCTGTCCTCTGCGGCCCTGATCCGAGTGATCAGAGAGCCCCATGATTCAGGCCTGAGGAGCCATGCCAGTAGTCACCCTGCCTTCCCCTCCTTACTCTGTACGCTATCTATGTATTTGCTGTAATCATGGGAGAGAAGCCTTCCCAGTGCCTCATCGTATTGCTTTCGCTTTGCCAGTAATCGCTTGTACATTCGGGTCCCCAACCCTTGCATATTATCTAGGGACTGCATCTCGTCCCCAAGCCTTGTGAGCTCTCTATGCCGCTCTCTTTGTATTCCAATAGTTTGCCCCATACAAAATCCCCTTACCATCACTTTACACGCCTCTCATTCCATTATTGTGGAAGCAGTATCCGCATTTTCATTGAAGTATGCATCCATGGTAGTACGGAGAGATTCCGCAAATGGCTCATCGTCAAGTGACACAGGGCTAAGCCCCCATGTGGGACCCAGGGACCTACTCCCCTGGGGTCAATATGTCACCAACACGGGGGCTGTGATCGGAGTAGGTGCGGCCTAAATATTCTGTAAAGGGGCCAAGGGAACCAAAGGACTGGGAACACCAGCATGCATCTATTCTCTTGTGGAGGTGATGTTAGTGCGAATAGAAGGAGTATTCCCAAACCACACTATGAAGTACGTGCCATATGTCATGCAGGTCCCAGTGTGCCATCCATTCCTGCAGTCCGGAAGCTGTCCTATGCGATTCTTCTCCCGGCAGCGGTGGATGTGAACGATCCAGTAAGACATCTGCCACACAATTAAAATCACCCCCCAGTACCATCTGCCCCAATGCAATGCTTGCTATAAGCACGGAAAGGGAAGTCAAGTATGTCAATTGGTTGTGGTTGGGAGCGTAGCAGCAGTCGATTGTTATCTCCTGACCTGCTAGTCGCCCCGCCACCAATACAAACGTCCCTCTTTGTCTATTGCAGTGCGAGTTGTCTCAAAAGCGACTCCCGGCTGAATCCACACCAACGCCGCTCGGGTGAACACGAATACCCAGTTGGCTTAATCTGGCCTCTGCAGCGCCTACTCAGCCTCTCCACCGCCCCCCCCTCCCTCCTGGCCAAGTGCGTCTCCTGCAACAATCCAGTTTGCACACCCCGTCGTTTCAGATACTTATAAATCTTATAGCGTTTGACAATGGTACCCATGCCCCTTATTTTTCAGGTTAGCAATTTCACTTCTTGTTGCGCTATCACGCACCTGTCAGGTTATACAAACCCCCACCCCTCCAAGACACTAAACAGCATCAGTGTGCCATCCCCACATGCAACAGATTCCTGATTGACCAACTGTATTGAACCTAAACTGGAAACAACTCCCTGGCCACAGAGCATGTTGGCAACGGCCATCTGCCCAAACATCCCTGTATAAAAACTACAAATCAATGAATGCCCAAACCATATGCAGTAAGGCCCTTAGGGGGGCTTGCAGCTATGCTACCGAATCTGTTCTATCACAACCTGCAATAGATCAAGTCCTGTGTGTATCACTACGTGGACTTCAGCATCAGCCCAAGCCCAAAAACATTCAAATCAATTGCTCCCAATTAAATAATGTCATCCATCATGTGTGGGGTCACCACTGGGAGCTCCTGGCTACCTCTGCCAGACGAGTCCGATTCTATGTCAACAGACCCCTTCATGGATCTAGAGCCTTGTTCTGATGGGGGGTCCCTCCCTGGGCTATCTCCTGAGGTTTTGCCACCAAAACCAGCTTTTCGGAACAATATGATTCAATCAAATCCCAAGCCATTTGAGGAAGTCACAGAAGTGAGTCTTGCCTTCAACTGTAATGAGGAGTTTGGCCAGGAACATAAGCAAATACTTAACCCCCTCCTCTCTGAGTGCCTTTTTGACTTCATAGTAGAAGGCCCATTTCCATTGAACATCCAAGGTGGAGTCCAGGAACATGGAGACCTTAGCGTTATCAATTTTAAATGGGCCTTCCACACACGCTTTCTGTAAGATAATGTCTCTATCTTTGTATTGTAGTAACTTAGCCACTACTGGTCTTGAGGGATGACCCAGTGCAGCTGGGTGGGCCGGCACAAGTTGTACCCTTTCTAATGTGAAGAACTGGGTCAATGCTCCATGGGCCACCATTTCTTTGAGCCATGGCTCCAGGTAGGCCAACATGTCCCCTTTTTCAATTCCTTCCGGCAGCCCCAGAATTCTTATATTATTGCGGCAACTAGGACCTTCTCCATCCTTCGCCCATCGCTCCAGTATCCGGACCTTGTCCGTGAGCTCCGTCACTCACCGGGAGAGGGACTTATGTACTGGTGTTAGTTCTTTGAGTCCTATTTCCACTCCTTTTACCTGCTCACTCAATTTCTGGTGTTCTGCATGAAGGAGGCCCAGGCCCACTGACACAGTACTTATTACCAGGTGGAGCCTGGCCTTCATGTCCGAGATCAATTCTATAAACAGTTGGTTCATTCGGGTACACAATATTTCTTTTACCTTCTCATAGAATATGTAGAATTGTGAAGTGAACAACAGAATCCAAGGCCAACTGTGTGTTTATGTACTGTTTTATAAATTCTTATATCATGTATTGGTTTAAAGATAGGCTGTACAAAAAATGTACTATACAAACAGTGAAAAAATTTGTTTGGAGCCGTTCCGTGTCGGAAGATATCTCTCCCTCGGCGCCGTGCATCCACAGACCCCAATACCTTAGTAGAAAAGTGCCAATACATTAATTGTATTTTGTGTTTGGTAACCTCTATCCCGAATCATTCCTCAGTAACCACTGGGTGGAATACCTATCAAGATACCCAGTCTAATCCCAGTCCCGAACCGTTACTCAGCACCTACTGGGTGAATATCTATCAAGATACCCAGTCTGGCTTTTACATTTTGATGAACCATTGTCAGGTGTGTATTTATTCACTACGCCGACAGAACAGATGAATACAGTTCCCACTTCACCTTAAACCCTGCTGGGTTTATATGAAGGCTGTTTTGCTGCCCCCCCCCCACAGTCCTGATGAAGACCCGTATGTGACGCCCCACGTGCGCTCGTCTAGGGTTGAAACGTCGACTAATAAGTGGATCTGCTGTATTAATATTCTGTATTAAGTACTGACAAATGCAGTGTACAGTTTTATAATTGAAATCAGCATAGACCACGCCAAATTATTGTTTTACACTTCTCTTTGTATATAATAATTGTACAGTTTTGTTGGTCATTGTTGCGCCATAAGCACTGAGCACTACAAGTCACTATTTGCACCATTTGTTCACTGTTTGTATAGTCAATTTTTTGTATGGCCTATCTTTAAACCAATACATGATATAAGAATTTATAAAACAGTACATAAACACACAGTTGGCCTTGGATTCTGTTGTTCACTTCACAATTCTACATAATATATGAGAAGGTAAAAGAAATATTGTGTACCCGAATTAACCAACTGTTTATAGAATTGATTAATTGCCCAGGTTCATAGGGATACTGGGTTTACCCCATTTTTGACTTTACTAATTCATGTCCGAGATGGCGTATAATATTTTGTCAAACTGCTTCTGGATGGGGTCTGATCGCGTTTGAGGTTAAGAGCGACCCTTCCGTCACTCAGGAGGCTCTTCTTCATGTTCAAGAGCGGCGCTGGTTTGTTTCCCCCATGGTTTTCCCATAATTACAGGCTTCTGAGATGATGGGGAACTTTTGCAACGCCTTAGCAAGGCCTTTAGCTGTGCCCTGTTGGGTCTCAGGATGCTCAGCTGGCCTGCAACACACAGTCTTCACCCCCCAGGTGGAAATCAGTGTCCCAGGCTGCCCTCCTAGTATAGCCCACTTGGTGTCCTACTCAGTCTGGCCCCTACACAGTTCCAACACCACAGGGAAGTTCTCGGGTAAGAACCCCAGTTAGTTATTTTGTGTCCAACGCTGCTTCCACCGTTTCCCAGGTTAGGCCAGTCATGCTAGAGTACAGACTACTTTTAGCTTGAAGGTGTAGGATAGTGCACCGCTTAATCTGAAGTTTTCAGTTTTTTCCGTGCAACCAGGGTATTGTTCCCCGCCTGGAACGTACTGAATGCTCTCACGTAGCAGCTGTACTACAGCTGTCACCCTGAGCACAGGTTTGTGCTGGTTCTCCAGCGAGCTTTGTCAAAATAAGTATTAAAAAATCCTAAATTAATTCATGAGTGTCTTTATTAGCACTTCTCCATAATTAATGTCCAAATGATAGCAATTCCCAATTATAACATCCAATGCATTTCGGCAGGATCTCCCGCCTTCATCAAGGAAAATGATTATGAAAATTCAAAACACTTTCAATCAGTATCAACGCCCACTTAATTCATTCTAAATACATCAAACAAGTTGAATTCATAGTTAATTAAACATGGCAATTGGTTTAAACATAGTGCTAGCTAATTCCTGCGAATATTTTAGCAGTCTGTAAATGTCCATACCCTAAATTCGGGACGAAACAGTGATTACATGTTACATTTAACTCACTTGTAACAACCTGATTTGGATACTAAATGACTGTCGCTCGTAGCGCTAAACACGCGGGGATGCTAAACACGTGGGGATACAATGCTATACAGCCCCCCCTCCCGTAAGATGTCTGGTTGCACTGCCGTTAACCTGTTCCTAAAAAGCCTTTAACACAGGCTATTGTATTAGGCGTTGCTCTTACCTCGGCTAATTTCTGGCGAGTAATACACGGTGGTGTGCTACGCGAGTAAAGCGTGCAAGCTTCTACTTCCGTGTTTCTGTGATCGGGCTATGCCGCGCATGCGCTGATATGTCCTTGTGACACGGGTATGTTTTTTTATAGGCGCACTATCCTTTCAACCAACTTTATGGCTATATCATGCTAGCGTAATCGGTTCGATCCCAGGTAGGGGAGGATGCTTAACTATGCGATGGCGCGCTGTGCCTAATTAGCTCTTCTAAATGACCAACTCAAAAATAAACAATAAACCATATGTGTATTATCGCTGTAAACGACAAAAACAGTCGACATTATTTATAAATAACACAAAAATTCTGTTTTTTCATTTAGTCCTTTCGGCTTGAGGCTGTTCAGATAGTATATCCAATGATTCTCCTGTTTTAGAAAATTGTTTTGGTTGATAGACCCTTCTTTTTTCTCCAACATTTCCAACACGCAAACTCTTAGTTGGCTTATGTGAAGTTGCTTAGCTGTGAAGTGTTCTGCCACAAACGATTTCAAAGATTGTGTGCTTATATTGCTTTTATGTTCATTCACACAAATTCTCAGGTTTTTTTCGGTGTGCCCTACATATACATCTCCACACGGACACTTGAGCATATAAATCAAGTTCATAGAGTCGCATGTTACGTTTACTTTAAGATGGATTGGGAATCCCTTCCTAGGATGTGTTATGGTTGTTCCCTTCTTGATGTTATGACAAGTGTTGCAATTAAGACAGGGAACTGTGCCCCGATACGTTGGTTTGATTTGTGGTTCCTTAGTGGGTTTCAAAAAATCTGCCAAATTTTTTGCTCGGGTGTGAGCAAAACGCGTAGCACACCAGCGTGTATTACTCACCAGAAACTAGCCGAGGTAAGAGCAACGCCTAATACAATAGCCTGTGTTAGAGGCTTTTTAGGAACAGGTTAACGGCAGTGCAACCAGACACCTTACGGGAGGGGGGGGGGGCGTATAGCATTGTATCCCTGCGTGTTTAGCATCCCCGCATGTTTAGTGCTACGAGCGAAAGTCATTTAGTATCCTAATCAGGTCGTTACAAGTGAGTTAAATGTAACATGTAATCACTGTTTCGTCCCAAATTTATGGTATGGACATTTACAGACTGCTAAAATATTCGCAGGAATTAGCTAGCAATATGTTTAAACCAATTGCCATGTTTATTTAACTATGAATTCAACTTGTTTGATGTATTTAGTATGAATTAAGTGGGTATTGATACTGATTGAAAGTGTTTTGAATTTTCAGAATCATGTCCCTGATGAAGGCGGTAGATCCTGCCGAAATGCATTGGATGTTATAATTGGGAATTGCTATCATTTGGACATTAATTATGGAGAAGTGCTAATAAAGACACTCATGGATTAATTTAGGATTTTTGAATACTTATTTTGACAAAACTCACTGAAGGACCAGCACAAACCTGTGCTCAGGGTGACAGCTGTAGTACAGCTGCTACGTGAGAGAGTACAGACTACCCCATGCAGGCCTGATATGTTCTGCTACCCTCTCAGTGCCTCAGGGCTCCCAGGTCCTTCCCAGGCCAGCACTTCATAGAGCTTCCACATCTCAGCAGTGGCCCTCCCACAACGTGGCTTGCTGCCAGTTCGCCACTTCTGGACAGGCTCCTCTGTTGTTCATGGTTAGCGTGTGTCTCACCTCAGTTTAGTGGTGCAGCAACATCATGTTCAAAAAGTTAGGGGCTCCAGATTAGGCCTCCAAGGCCACAATGGTGTGAGGGGTGTCCGTCCCATCAGGCCTGGCACTCCGATGCTGGGTCGCACTCCAAAACCTCTCCCATGCTGAGTGGCAATATTGACATTTCCAACACTTCAGCCCCCAGGTCAGTGCTCCTTGACACCAGCCTCCGGTGCCATATGCCGCTTTCTGCCAAAGCAGGGTCTACAAGGTCATCTTCAGCACGTCGGACCTCACAGCCACTCTGCAGTGAATGCCTACCAATTCCGGCTTCCTGGCTTCAGCCTGATGCTCACAGCCGGGGTTTTAGGAACTGCCCCCACCCCAGTCTGACACTCGAGACTGGGGCTTCAGATTTGCGTCCGCACTCAGGGGTCTCTTGCCAGCTGATCATGGTGCACCTCTGTACCCTTGATCAGGGTCTGCACCTTGGCTCCTCATATCAGGACCACCACTCTCGTAGAGAAATGGGTTTGCGCCTCTCTGTTAAGCCGGATAAATGTAGGGCCATGCAGAGTACTGCGCTCATACATCCGCCATCTTCGGCAGCTCACCAGACCCCCACTCTGAAAATATGTATAGTTCCATGTCAAGTTATGAGTAATTCTGTTCAGCAGTTCTACTTTGGTGGAGAGCAAAGCTCCCCATGTGTCCTGAGGGTGTTAACACTGGAAAAACATCTCTGTTTTTTTAAATTTCCTTTTATTCTACCCCTGAACAGGTGGATTAGAGAATTGACATGAACTATTTGATTATAAGGTTTCACACAGATGGTGTCAAAGTCATAAGTGAACCAAAAAACATACATTGAATGGAAACAGAGACATTCAGACCATGGTCAGCAGCCCACTGGTCTATATCAAGGACCCCCTGAGAAGATAGATACTACAAATCCTAGGTCAGGGATTAATATTGTGAAAAGTAACAACCAAGGCACTTAAACTACAGACTAATTCTGTTTCATTGAAGTAAACAAAGGGAAAGAAAGGGATGTAAGTAGGTCAAAAATAAGTTTTTATTATTTACCAAATAAAAAAGGGGCATAGACAAATGTACAATAATTTTAAAAGAAGAAATTTCTTATTAAGTAATCAGCAAAATTTCAACAGAGAACATTCAGTACATAATTTAAAACATTCTATCAAAAAACATATTTAAAAAGTGGCATCAACAATTTAATTCTCTACGCGCGTTTCGGCGACCAGCGCCTTCTTCTGGAGAAGCTACGTGTATCCTGTACAATGAAGGAAAACAGGGAGAAAACCAAACTTTAAAAAAATAATATACAATATATTTTAAGTAAAGAAGTTCATAACAAAGCAAAATATATTCTTATTAACATATTTGACCTAGAAGTTACACCACTTTCATTATATCAATCAAGTTTACATTATTTATCTTTGCCCTGAATAGGGGCTTTCATTTCTTTGTGTATTTCAAACACAGCTAGACCAGGGGACATGGAAATAAAAGGGGCGACTCAAAAGTTCAAATTCATGGTAGTTAAGAAGGAGATACACAAAATGTGTAAAGGGATTAGAACGAGAAAAGGAAATTAGAATACACATTAAATCGGGTAAGTGCCAACAGTTCATAAAGGTGTTCTAACTTATTTGAGAAGTCTTGCAAGGAGGATAACTTTCAAGTACTCTCTGTTTTACACCACTTTCTCTTCTGGATGGCATTAGCCATATATTTTTCTCTAAGCTTGTGGTTCCAGTGCTCAGTTAATTTGATACGCCCTTCAGGCTCGTAGATTGTCTAGTAAGGTTAAAGAAGTTAAAGAAGCTTTCCCTATGTTATGTTTACACATAAGGCAATCTTCAGGTTATACTGACACAATTTTGCAAATGTACCGAGGAGTAAAATAATCGCCAATGAAGTCTTATCTTCTATGCAACGGTAGTCTGAATAAGAGATTGAAACAGAGCGCCACAATTCTATTATTATAGACTGGATGTTACGTGTAACAATCTAAATTGGTAGTGGAATAAGTAGTTATTATTGTTTACCTAGTGTTTCCGAAAGCACATGAAGCCGTAGGTCATTACTTCAGGTTAATGGCAGTGGTGCTTTTATTACTAAATAGAAAAAGGTGAGTATTTTAGCCAAGGTATTTATTCATTCACATGTTTAAACAATGGCTGATACAGGAAGTTTAAGAATAATACCTTATCAAAAGCTATCCATAGCATATCATGTGTTCTTGGTAAAGAGTTGACTTAAAGATTTCATCTAAAGGATATATTGTTAATTTAAAATCAGTCTGCAAGTAAAGAAAGACGGTATTATTTCCAACTAGTTGGATATTATGTAAATATTAATACAGTCAACAGAGAGGTGTCACTTATTTATTAAGAGACTCGTAATCACATTAATACCTGGATAGTAGAGAGGGCCGTCTTATTTTATATTCTTTATTAGTGATTCCTGTTTGTTATGGGGCCAGTTAGGATCCTGGGGACAAGAAATAACATAATAGCGGTGTGGCTATTAAGGTCAGGGTTCACGAAATTAGCAGCTCACAGAAGGTGATTTCTTTTAAATAAATACCTGTTCTGGATTTACTGGATAACAGCATTCACTCCTCAAATTGTTTTATAGAAATCTAAAAGTAAGGAAGTAACAGGATAGTAAAACATCTAACCTAATATTACTCGGTGAGTACTGATTTATAACGTATTTAGATACGCATGGGACATACCTCATGAAGTTGAAATTCATTCGTGAAAATTAATCTGAACGGAAGCATTCATGATACGAAGATCTCCCTTTTGGCAGTACAATGCTGCAACTAAGAGAAAAAGAGAATGTGGGGGTGAATCGATATTCAGCATATAACGATGCCGTCACGAAATACGATATTTTATAAAGGGTCGAGATGTGCTTACCGGAATATGCTGTGTAAACGCTTCGAACGATTGAGGAGCGAGGCGCGGGTTTCTGTGGCTTCTCGGGATGTTTGCACTAAGTGAAATTTCGGCGTGTTTTTTATACTGAGTGAAATTGAACTGAAAATTCAATTACGATGTGAGTAGATGCACCTGAGATAAAAACTAACTTCATTGGCGGGTTGTGGACATCGTTAAAAGACTACCAACCCAAGTACCAGGAATAAATGACGGACTATCGTGTAAATAGTCGGCACAGAGAAAAGACTGACTTCAATGGCTTGGTTATGGATAGCGTGAAAGGACTGCCGATCCAAATACACGGAATAGTAGATGGACTGTCGCGTAATTAATCGGCACAGAAAGGGGACTGTGTACTTAGTCTATGCAGACAGTATAGAAAATAAAGTTCAAGTAAGGCTTAATAAGCCTAGAGGAAGATTATCTTGGATTGCTTCATTTGATGATACAAGGGTGGCTAACTGCTAAGTGAAAAAGACAATAACTGTCACATTGATTAAGGTAGACCGCTGAACAGACTGACAGAAGTTCAGCAAATCGAGATGACAGATTTATTTGGATGCAACAAAAAATTAGTAAACAATGCTCTTTACTGCTATATAGCATCATGGGTAGGGAAAGAGGAACGGGGGGAAGGGAAAAGGTAAAAAAGGGGAGGGAGGTTTGGGGGTTGGAAAAAAGGGGGAGGGAAAAAAGGAGAGAAAGAAAAGAAGGGGGGGGGGGGAGAAAGGGGGAGGATTTTTTTAAAAAGAAAGAGAAGAAAAACAGAAAAGAATGAATAAAAAGGAACCCATGTCTACATTTATAGAAATCAGATGGAATTAGACTTATTACTTATTATAAAGAAGTGAACGCAAAAAGTCAGTTGGGT
>NW_028241120.1:0-128372 GCF_964263255.1 Lissotriton vulgaris | reverse complement strand
CCAACACAAGACCATAGCAAATATAACACTCATCCAACTTCGGAACACAGCAAGTACAGCACCCATCCAATTTAGGACTATAGCAAGGACAACACCTATCCAATGTTGATCCATGGCAAGTACAACACCCTCTTCCTCTCACAGCCCTCTCTGCCTCTCACTCCCCCTCTGTCTCTGCCTCTCACTGTCCTCTTTACCTCCATTGCCTCTCACTTCCTCCTCAGTGGGGCATGTGCTCGCTCATCCCCTCACTGCCCTCTGCCCCTCCCTCTTTCTATTCTCAGTTCCCTCTTCCTATCACAGCCCTCTCTCCCCCTCTGTCTCTGCCCCTCACTGCCCTCTGCCCCTCCCTCTTTCAGTCCTCAGTTCCCTCTTCCTCTCACAGGACTCTCTGCCTCTCACTCCCCCTCCCCCCCCCCCGCCCCCCCCCCACTCTGTCTCTGCCTCTCTCTGTCCTCTTTACCTCCATTGCCTCTCACGTCCTCCTCAGTGGGGCATGTGCTCGCTCATCCCCTCACTGCCCTCTGCCCCTTCCTCTTTCTGTCCTCAGTTCCCTCTTCCTCTCACAGCCCTCTCCCCCTCTGTCTCTGCCCCTCACTGCCCTCTGCCCCTCCCTCTTTCTGTCCTCAGTTCCCTCTTCCTCTCACAGCCCTCTCTGCCTCTCACCCCCCCTCCCCTCCCACTCTGTCTCTGCCTCTCTCTGTCCTCTTTACCTCCATTGCCTCTCACTTCCTCCTCAGTGGGGCATGTGCTCGCTCATCCCCTCACTGCCCTCTGGCCCTCCCTCTTTCTGTCCTCAGTTCCCTCTTCCTCTCACAGCCCTCTCTCTCCCCCTCTGTCTCTGCCCCTCACTGCCCTCTGCCCCTCCCTCTTTCTGTCCTCAGTTCCCTCTTCCTCTCACAGCTCGCTCTGCCTCTCACTCCCCTCCCTCCCCCCGCCCCCCCACTCTGTCAGCCCTCTCTCTCCCCCTCTGTCTCTGCCCCTCACTGCCCTCTGCCCCTCCCTCTTTCTATTCTCAGTTCCCTCTTCCTATCACAGCCCTCTCTCCCCCTCTGTCTCTGCCCCTCACTGCCCTCTGCCCCTCCCTCTTTCAGTCCTCAGTTCCCTCTTCCTCTCACAGCCCTCTCTGCCTCTCCCTTCCCCTCTCCCCCCCCTTCCCCTCTCCCCCCCCCCCCTCTGTCTCTGCCTCTCTCTGTCTCTTTACCCCTCACCGCCCCTTTTCGCCTCACTGCTGTCGTGGCTCCTGTGTCAGAGTCCTTTGAACCCATCCCATGTTCCCGGCGCGCCCCTGTCTCACTGCTTGATCTTGGCGAGTCTTTAATTGACCGAGGCT
This sequence comes from Lissotriton vulgaris, assembly GCF_964263255.1. Lineage (NCBI taxonomy): Eukaryota > Metazoa > Chordata > Amphibia > Caudata > Salamandridae > Lissotriton > Lissotriton vulgaris. The sequence continues at coordinate 127,039 of NW_028241120.1, read as the reverse complement.
TCGCTCCCGCCCTCGCCGGGTCATTATCTCCGCCACAAAGGGGCAGTGTGTTAATTGCACCCGGACCACATGACTCGGAGGCCAGGCGCGCGCGGCGCGCACATTAACCTTCCTAATAAGCCGACCTTTGCAAACTCCAGGCAATTAGTTCCCGCCGTCCTCGGAGTCGGGCGGGGAGGGGTCGGTGCCAGGAAAATGAGAAAAAAAGAGCAAAGAACATTAATTAAACATTACAGTGAGATGAAAAGAAAAAGAGTCAGAAGAAAGCCAGGGGGTGGGAATGAAAGCGGCAGAGAGAAGAGTCGGCGAAAAGGATCAGAAATAAGGAGAAAACTCAGACGAAAGAAAACCGAGGGAGCTGCAAATGAGACAAAGTTAGAGGGAATGGAAGGCGCAAGAACAGATAGATACAAGGGAGAAGGAAAGGACAGAAGAAAGAGAGAGGGGTGGAAGGAACAAGAAACACAGAAATAAAGAGAATGAGAAAAAGGCAGAGATAAGCAACAGAGAAGTGAAGTGGAGACAATAGGAAAGTGGAAGAGGACAGACCGAGAAGCATGAAAAAAGAATCATTTTCCCAAAAAACCAAACGGAGAGAAAAATAGAAAGACCTGCTTTGGCCAAGAGGGCTGCCTACCCGCCACATGTTCACTTCAGTCTTCAATTTTTTGGTAGTGATTTAGGGTCATAAGACCATAATATCCTTACCCCAGGAAGATAATTTCAACTCATACCCAAACAAACTGCTAATAAAGGGAAACCTACGCTTGTTTGAGGTATTTTTATCTATTCTTAGTTACTCCGTTATGGTCATATTCACAGCGCTCCCTCAATAATGTTCGAGCCCATCCTGGGGCCCGATTCACAGAACTAACTTAAGACTAAATCCTAAACTTACTACTATTTTGGTATTCACAGAAGGCACTTACTCATGTTGGTATTCACAGAAGGCACTTACTCATGTTGGTATTCACAGAAGGCACTTACTCATTTCGGTATTCACAGAAGTTAGGACTCTTAACTTTAGAACTCCTAAATGCCCTCTGTGAATACCGTAGGTCGTAAAGTTAGGATTTTTCTCAGTTTAGGAGTAGTAAAGTTAGGACTACCGAAATGAGTAAGTGCCTTCTGCGAATAACAAAATGGTAGTAAGTTTAGGATTTTGTCTTAAGTTAGTTCTGTGAATCGGGCCCCTGGTTTTTAGGGACCGGGGTGAGACCCAGCGATGAAGCATGCCACTACTAGAGTAGGTGAGGCTCTTACATCAAGAAAAATATCTATTTTCCTTTGACAATATGAGACAAGGTATCCCATTGGGAAAGGATAACGTCCTGTAGAGGCATGGGATACTCCGGGTTGGCTAGCAGTGATATTTTATGGAGAGGGCGTCCCTTGGACCAATTCTCAAGCTCTCCCCGCCCTCCTCATGAGCAGGGTTCTCTTGGGACCCTCTCTGTTGGTTGAAGAAGTCCTCCTATTGGTCTCCATTGTTCCACATATGAGTCAAATCTCCCAACCAGTCAGAAGCTTGAAGTCTTAGAACAGATATTTATTTGTAAGAAGTTTTTTGAAGACTCTTAAGAAGAATGGTTTCAAAATCAATCCACTAGAGAAGGTCCCAGGGATCTTAAATTATGATATTGCTCAATAGTTAACACAGTTTGACAGTCTAGGCATTTTAATGGGAATACCTTTACCTCTTAGTTCAAGATTAGTTTTGCTACATCTCTCTGGATATTCCCTTCCTGCGGCAAGCAGTGCACAGAAACTACTCTTAAGATTGTTTTGATGCAACGACCCAACCACCTGCACATGGTTCTTTCACCCGAGAAGACGGTGACTCTTGCCACCTTGATTCAGAGTTCCTCTTTGTGCACTTAAGGTTGACATGGTTGTTGAAGAGCGCACTGCATCCAGGTTTCAGAGATACTTGGCAATAAGGAAATTGCTGGACAACCGACATGAAAACGAGCTGCTCTCTGGCACACCACGATCTTGGCACAGTAAGTGGATAGCCCACCTGGAGAAGTTCAAGTCATGGTTTCAAGGTAGCGAGAAAAAAACTTTAAGAGGATTCAGCAGGCAGGTGGAGTCCCTCGGCTAGTATTGATGGAGGCACCAGGTCAGCATTTTAGAGTTGCAGAGTTTATAACATACACAGCCCAGCATGAGCATGCTTCCTGTGAACCAACCTCCTTCCTGTGGACATTCGACCTCCTTCTGTGGTACTCCTTCCTGTGGACCTTATTTCTTCCTCTTTGGTACTCCTTCTTGTGGACCTTATTTCTTCCTCCGTGGTACTCCTTTCTGTAGACCCTCTTCATTCCTCAGTGTTACTCCTTCTTATGGACCCTCTTCCTTCCTCTGTGGTACTCCTTATTGTGGACCTTATTTCTTGCTCTGTGGCACTCCTTACCGTGGACCCTCTTTCTTTCTCTATGGTACTCCTTCTTGTGAACCTTAATTCTTCCTCTGTGGTACTCCTTTCTGTAGACCCTCTTCATTCCTCAGTGTTACTCCTTTTTATGGACCCTCTTCCTTCCTCTGTGGTACTCCTTCTTGTGGACCTTATTTCTTGCTCTGTAGTACTCCTTCCTGTGGACCCTCTTCCTTCCTCAGTGGTACTCCTTATTGTGGACCTTATTTCTTGCTCTGTGGTACTCCTTTCTATAGACCCTCTTCCTTCCTCAATGGTACTCCTTCTTATGGACCCTCTTCCTTCCTCAGTGGTGCTCCTTCTTGTGGCTCTTGTTTCTTCTTCTACGGTGCTCCTTCTTGTAGACCCTCTTCCTTCCTCAGTGGTGCTCCTTCTTGTGGACCTTAATTCTTCCTCTGTGGTACTCCTTTCTGTAGACCCTCTTCATTCCTCAGTGTTACTCCTTCTTATGGACCCTCTTCCTTCCTCTGTGGTACTCCTCATTGTGGACCTTATTTCTTGCTCTGTGGTACTCCTTACCGTGGACCCTCTTTCTTCCTCTGTGGTACTCCTTCTTGTGAACCTTAATTCTTCCTTCGTGGTACTCCTTTCTGTAGACCCTCTTCATTCCTCAGTGTTACTCCTTCTTACGGACCCTCTTCCTTCCTCTGTGGTACTCCATCTTGTGGACCTTACTTCTTGCTCTGTGGTACTCCTTCCTGTGGACCCTCTTCCTTCCTCAGTGGTACTCCTTATTGTGGACCTTATTTCTTCCTCTTTGGTACTCCTTTCTGTAGACCCTCTTCATTCCTCAGTGTTACTCCTTCTTATGGACCCTCTTCCTTCCTCTGTGGTACTCCTTATTGTGGACCTTATTTCTTGCTCTGTGGTACTCCTTACCGTGGACCCTCTTTCTTCCTCTGTGGTACTCCTTATTGTGGACCTTATTTCTTCCTCTGTGGTACTCCTTTCTGTAGACACTCTTCATTCCTCAGTGTTACTCCTTCTTATGGACCCTCTTCCTTCCTCTGTGGTACTCCTTATTGTGGACCTTATTTCTTGCTCTGTGGTACTCCTTACCGTGGACCCTCTTTCTTCCTCTGTGGTACTCCTTATTGTGGACCTTATTTCTTCCTCTGTGGTACTCCTTTCTGTAGACCCTCTTCATTCCTCAGTGTTACTCCTTCTTATGGACCCTCTTCCTTCCTCTGTGGTACTCCTTATTGTGAACCTTATTTCTTGCTCTGTGGTACTCCTTACCGTGGACCCTCTTTCTTCCTCTGTGGTACTCCTTATTGTGGACCTTATTTCTTGCTCTGTGGTACTCCTTTCTGTAGACCCTCTTCCTTCCTCGGTGTTACTCCTTCTTACGGACCCTCTTCCTTCCTCTGTGGTACTCTTTCATGTGGACTCTCTTCCTTCCTCAGTGGTACTCCTTCTTGTGGCTCTTGTTTCTTCTTCTATGGTGCTCCTTCTTGTGGACCCTCTTCCTTCCTCAGTGGTACTCCTTCATGTGGACTCTCTTCCTTCCTCAGTGGTACTCTTTCATGTGGACTCTCTTCCTTCCTCAGTGGTACTCCTTCTTGTGGCTCTTGTTTCTTCTTCTATGGTGCTCCTTCTTGTGGACCCTCTTCCTTCCTCAGTGGTACTCCTTCATGTGGACTCTCTTCCTTCCTCAGTGGTACTCTTTCATGTGGACTCTCTTCCTTCCTCAGTGGTACTCCTTCTTGTGGCTCTTGTTTCTTCTTCTATGGTGCTCCTTCTTGTGGACCCTCTTCCTTCCTCAGTGGTACTCCTTCATGTGGACCCTCTTCCTTCCTCTGTGGTACTCTTTCATGTGGACTCTCTTCCTTCCTCAGTGGTACTCCTTCTTGTGGCTCTTGTTTCTTCTTCTATGGTGCTCCTTCTTGTGGACCCTCTTCCTTCCTCAGTGGTACTCCTTCTTGTGGACCCTCTTCCTTCCTCAGTGGTACTCCTTCTTGTGGCTCTTGTTTCTTCTTCTATGGTGCTCCTTCTTGTGGACCCTCTTCCTTCCTCAGTGGTACTCTTTCATGTGGACTCTCTTCCTTCCTCAGTGGTACTCCTTCTTGTGGATCTTGTTTCTTCTTCTATGGTGCTCCTTCTTGTGGACCCTCTTCCTTCCTCAGTGGTACTCTTTCATGTGGACTCTCTTCCTTCCTCAGTGGTACCTTTCTTGGGTAGAATGAGTTCATTTATTGGTTCTTTCAGCAAACAGAAACTGCCTTTCAGACAAGCATGATTGCATTTGCATAATAAAAATATTAAAGAAGAATTTAAAACTGCCCAGATGAAACTTGAACCTTGAGCATGAAATGTTCAAGGAGCTTCACCTGTGGACCACCAGAGTTGATTAGTTACGCTTGCTTTCCGGGAGGGATGCCAGCTAAGGGTGCCTTGAGTTTCCGGGGCATATTTTGTGGGTTCTTCTCAGGTTCTTTTCTTCTAGTCAGATGTCTGCCTAGTCATCTATTTACCACATCGGAGATGTTGCTTAGTGGGAAAAATTGCCAGAAATGTAGGACCTTCCTTGTTGGCGATCCGTTTCAGTCTCATTCTACTTCTTCTAGGGGTGACATGAATGTCGTAACAATAATGGTTTAGTTTTTCAAGTTCTTCTCTCTTGAGTAGCAACTTTTGATCAGGTCTGTTTCTGTCCACCTGGTACCTCCATGGAGACGTCACTTAGTCTGCAAGTTCTCCTCTCTCGTATTCCAGCTTATGACCAGGTATCCTCCTGTCCAGCTAGTATCTTCATGGAGATGTCACATAGGAGGAAGAGATGCATTTGCTCTCAGATTTAAAGTACTCTTTATCTTGGATATTTACGTTTATTGGGGGTCCTCTTGATCTTGTCATCATAAAGGCATTTTAACAGAAATATGAGATGTTTTCGGTTTCATTACAAAGACAATTTTCCAAGAATAATTATGGGGCATATTAGCAAGGGCAATATTGCCGCTTTAGCAGGACTTTTTCCTGCTAAAACAGCAATATTTTTATCGCCCTATTAGCAAGCTGTCGCTAACAGCAGTTAGCGACAGCTTATAGGTGATAGCTACAGGTTTGGGGCCCGCTTTGCATGTCAGTGATATTTATTGCTAATGACATGCAAAGTGGGCATACCCAACCTGTTAGCGACTGAAAGCAATCGCTGACACAACTATAGTTTATTATCAAGGCAGGCGAAGCGATAAAAAAAATCGCACTAAGCGCTATTATCGCCAGAATCTAACGCCTGCTAATAGGATGACTTAACCTGTTTATCCAATGGGAGGTGGATATTCAGGTTAAGTCCCCATTGCGTTAATGTCTGAGTATCAATGGATTTCCAGGGATATTCACGCATTGAGCCGCTATCGCCGGATATTTTATCGCATTGGACATAAAAGTTGCTAATAGCATGTTATCTCTGCGATAATATTCGGCTATAAAAAAAAATGTGCTAAGTGCATTTAGCAATCAATATCGCTATTTGGTGCTAATATGCCCCTGTATTCCTCATTTTAGGAGGTAGTTTAGAGGGAGGGTGCCTCTTCTAGTTGGTGTGAAAAGTCTTCTCTCTCCGTGGTTTGTCAGTTTTGCAGCATACGGTTGCACATGTGACAAAATGTCAACCAATCCAGCTTCTTTCTGAATTGTTTTGTTTTTCTTTGTTTCTTCATAAGTTTTAAATGAAGGATTATCCTGTGCTAGAACTAGTCACAGACAACTTGTTTCTTTCTCCCAAGAAAAGACAGATTTTTGATCAATATTAAGGTGTTCTTTTCAGGCTTTCTCTATGAGATTTGTTCAGAAAATATAATTCTTTTTAGACCGCACTTGGTTTGGGCCATTTATCATCAGGCTGTGAAGGAAGTAAAGCTCATGTCAACCCCCAGAGCTGCAGTAGGAAATGCTGTTGGAAGCATCAGTTGTCCTTTCCAGAAACTCCTTTGTGGCATCCTATTTTGGATGCTATTATGTCCAGGCCCCAAAGTTCAACTCTAAAGGCGGTTTGACTTCCAGCCTTTGCCTGGACCACTCCGTTGACGTATGATGAGACAATCAATCAATCAATAAAACTTTATTTCGGTTTTTGTTTAAAAACCACAAAAGTACAATATACAGCATCCAAAATTAATTTAAAAAAAAGACAATAGTACAAAATTAGCAGCAATTTACATTAATACATGTTATAATGGAGTTACTAAATACAGAGAATATTTTGATAAAGTTCATTAGCAATCCAGGCATTTTCTATACTTTAAAATTGATTCCAAAAATTCTAAAACAAAAAGAATACTGCCACTATGCAAAAGTTGAAGATACATCATGGTAGGTCTGATCTGGTAAAAATTAAGTTTCTTTAAAAGAGGGACCAGATAGTGTTTGCGGGGAAATTCATAATATGTACATAAAAACATAAAATGCAGCATATCCTGCGGAGACTTTCCGTCGCAGCCGCAGGGTGCTGCGTCATTGTTGAAACTAGTTCTTTGGGGTCTAACAAGCATGTGATAAAACTGGTTCATTCGAAATCTGGTCAGTAAAAATTTCTCATATGAGGTCAGTGAGCCCATTAAATAAGGTTCATTAAATGGGGTAGTTTTTAACATGACATATGTTCTGACACTCGATTTCTGAACCTCTTTGGCTTCCCTTGATGTTCTCCTTTCCATGAGAAATGCCATTTTGACTGCCTCTAGGTCCTTATTGGAAATACAATCAGGGGTTTCAAATAACTCTACCCGTCCTAGGCTCAAAAAACTGGTCTTTAAATATTTCAGCCAGGGTATAGTCATATCATTATCCATGGAGAGACAATCTTCTAAAATCAAATGCGTCAGGGGATGTCTTGATTTAACCATAATTTCAGCCAGCAGGTCAATGGGCGTATTGAAAAAATGTCACTAACATATTGAACCCCTAGTTCTTCATGAGCAGCTAAGTTGGATGTACCTTGCGGTAGACACAGTAAACGTTTTAAAAACATGTTCTTCACTATCTGGAGCTGCTCACCCCGCGCATACCCCCAAATTTCGCTACTGAATGTAGCCGTAGCCACAGACTTAGCATGATATAATTGCAGCATTGCACCAGTGGGTTTATTCCCCAATTTAGAAGCGAAGCTAAAGATTGAAGCATTCTCTCTCGCAACTTCACCCTTCTTTTTCAGAACATGTGGGCCCGAGTTTAATTTATTATCAAATAGGACTCCTAAATAGGAAAAAGTGCTAGATGTGGGGTTTGTTGCACCGCCCACGTTAAATTGGAAATGTCGTCTTGGCGGCTTACCTACTTGCATGATATAAGATTTTGAATTATTTATTGTAAGGTCTCTATCTAACATAAAGGACTCAAAAGCAATTAAAAGAGATTGAAGGCCTTTTTCGGTCTTCGATACCAGGACCGCAACGTCCGCGTATAGTAGGACTGGAATGCCCGACGACCAACTCTGGGGCAATCAGCCCCCACCTCTTGTAAAACACTATCTAGATCATTTATATAAAAATTAAACTAAAAGGGAGCCAATATACATCCTTGGCAGACTTCCCTTTTAATGTTAAAGTCCCTAGTTACACTCAGGTCCTGAGAAAACCTCACATTAGCTCGAGTGGATCTATGTAGATCTTCTAGGAGGTTCACAATGCCAGTATCAACCTCCCTTCAACGCCCTCATGGACCGCCACAGCTTCTGCCTGTTTACACAATCAAAAGCTGAGGACAAGTCCGTGAAGGCAAGATGGATGGTCCCCTTATAAGCCACTGTATATTTGGTTAATATTAAATAAAGTTTAAGGCACTGCGTAGTGGTAGAGCGTCCCCTGCAGAAACCATACTGGGAGTCAGACATAATATTATTGTCTTCAGCCCAAGTAATCAATCAATCAATCAGGAGTTTGTTAAAGCGCGACTACTTACCCGTAAGGGTCTCAAGGCGGTAGGGGTGGGAGGGTGGGGGGGTGCAAGTTCCATTCCATCAAGGAGGGGGTCTGTCGAAGAGCAGGTTTTGAGGTTTCTTGCGAAGATGGGGAGCGATGTTGTCTGTCTGAGGTGGAGCGGAAGGGCGTTCCATGCTTTGGCTGCCAGGAAGGAGAAGGAGCGGCCTCCCGATCTGGTCTTTCTGGTGCGGGGGACCACGGGGTAGGAAAGCTGGGCTGATCGTAGGGTCCTTTGGGGTGCGTGGAATTTGAGTCGGCTGTTCAGGTATGCTGGTCCGGTGCTGTGGAGGGACTTGTGTGCGTGGGTGAGCATCTTAAAGGTGATTCTCACCTCGACGGGGAGCCAGTGGAGTGTGCGCAGGTGCTGGGAGATGTGGCAGTGTTTTGGCAGGTTGAGGACCAGTCTTGCGGCGGCGGCGTTCTGAATGTTCTGTAGCTTGCGGATGAGGTTTTTGTTTATTCCGGCGTAGAGTGCGTTGCCATAGTCGAGTCTGCTGGTGACCAGGGCGTGAGTGACTGTCTTTCGGTGTTCAAGGGGGATCCATTTGAAGGTCTTACGAAGGAGGTGGAGGGTGTGGAAGCAGGAAGATGAGACAGAGTTGATCTGGCGGTCCATTTTGAGCTCAGAGTCCAGGATGATTCCCAGGTTGCGTGCGTGGTCTGTGGGGGTTGGCGGGTTTCCGAGAGCAGTGGGCCACCAGGTGTCGCTCCAGGCGTCGGGGTTTGGGCCCATGATGAGTACTTCTGTTTTGTTGGTGTTTAGTTGTAGGCAGCTGTTTTTCATCCATTTGGCGATGGCTTCCATGCCTTCTCGAAAGTTGCGTCTGGCGGTGTTAGGCTCATTGGATAGGGAGAGGATGAGCTGGGTGTCGTCTGCATATGACACGATGTTGAGTCCGTAGGTTCTGACGATGGGGGCAAGTGGAGCCATGTCGACGTTGAAGAGCATCGGGCTGAGGGAGGAGCCCTGGGGGACTCCGCAGGTGGTAGGTGTGGGGTCCGAGAGAAAGGGGGGAGTCTGACCCGCTGCGTCCTGCCGGAGAGGAAGGAGCAGATCCAGTCGAGGGCCTTGTCCTGGATTCCTGCATCATAGAGTCTGCGTATTAGGGTGCGGTGGGAGACTGTGTCGAACGCCGCTGATAGGTCGAGGAGGATGAGGGCTGCTGTTTCTCCTTTGTCCAGTAAGGTGCGGATGTCGTCTGTTGCGGCGAGGAGGGCGGTTTCCGTACTGTGTTTTTTTCTGAAGCCGGATTGGGAGGAGTCGAGGATGTTGTGTTCTTCAATGAATGTGGCGAGTTGGCTGTTGATGGCTTTCTCGATGACTTTAGCTGGGAACGGGAGCAGGGAGATGGGTCTGTAGTTTTTGAGGTCGGTGGGGTCCGCTGAGGGTTTCTTTAGGAGGGGATGACCACGGCGTGTTTCCAGTCGTCGGGGAACGAGGCGGTTGCCAGGGAGCGGTTGATGGTTTGGCGGAGCATGGGTGCGATGGTGTTGGCGGCTCTGTTGAAGATGTGGTGGGGGCAGGGGTCCGTGGGGGCCCCTGAGTGGATTGACTTCATTATCTTCAGTGTGTCTTCGGTGGTGAGGGCTGTCCAGTCATCAATTGCTGGTTTCCGGGTGTCGGGGGTGGTTGGTGAGGGTTCAGTGTGTTGGTTGTCTTCGTCGAAGTTGTCGTAGATGCTCTTGATTTTGTGGTGGAAAAAGATGCTGAGTTTGTCGCAGAGGTCTTGTGAGGGAGAGATGTCGGTAGACTCGCTGGTGGGTTGGGCGAACTCCTTGATGATGCTGAAGAGTTCCTTGCTGTTGTGTGCGTGGGTGGAGATTCTGTCTTCAATCGCTTTTTTGCTCGTTTCTCTGATGAGTTGATGGTGGGCGTTGGTGGCGGCTCTGAAGTTGTTGTGGGCTTCTGTGGATTTGGTGTTTCTCCAGGCCTTTTCGAGGCGGCGGCATGTGCGCCTGGACTCTCGAAGTTCGGTGGTAAACCATCTGGCTTTCTTGGCACGGGTATTGTTGTTTTTCTTGAGGGGGGCTATGGTGTTGGTGCTGTCCGAGATCCATCTATGCAGGGTTCGGGCTGCGGTGTTGGGGTCTCTGCAGGAGTACTCACCCCCAAAACTTTCACCATCAAGTCCAAAAGTGATATGGGTCTATAGCAGTGAGGACTGCTTTTATCCCCTTTCTTAAAAACAGGTACGATAGTGGAGACCCCCAAGACTGTTGGCATCCACTATGTACTGCAGCATTAATAACAGATTCAAGGATTGGTGCCCAGAAGGAGGGATCAGACGTATATACGTCTGGAGGGATTCCGTCTGGTCCAGGTGCTTTACCAGCTGTTAGACCAAGAATTCCTTCACATATCTCCCCTCTACAAATTATGATTTTAGTGCTATTAAGGTCAGGTGTTAGACTATCGTACTCTTCCATGGGACAGTCACACATATGCTCAAAATGAGCCTCCCAGTCTTCCTTCGCTATATGGCGTTCAAGCTTGATGATGAGACGCAAGTTGTGGCCGTGGATGCAAACCATTCCAAGGACCACATTTGGGGAAGTGTCTGATTTCTTTGTTGCTTTCTTAATGTGTAGCTCCCACTGGAGATAGTTTAGAATATGTCGACCAAGTTATATAAAGGAGTTTACTTCTTCCAACTTTGTGACTTTGATGTGGATAATTGTGGATTCTTTCAGTTATTTCTTAAAGACCATCATTTTTTGTATGCAAGATGTTTATTTTCTGGCCATTTATAATTCAGAATTCTGACATTGCTGATAGATGGACTTGCAATCCTCTTGGAGTTTGGGCGACCAGGATGGAATTGCAGTCATATAGTAGCACTGTATATTGTTGGTATGTTTGGAGTTGCTTGTAGAGTTTGTCTATGTAGGTTGTTTGGTAGGGAAAAGGTAATAGGGGAGAAAGTGGTCAGCCATGGTTCACTTCTCTGACTAAATAGTTTGCCTAGAAGCCTTTCGCGGTTTAGCCTGATGTGTGAGGTGGTGTTGCTATTCAGCATTTTATTAACAGTAGGGCTCGGTCCAAGCCCATGCCTTTCTCTGCCTGAGTCCAGGCCTGGGTACCAGGTCAAAGGCAGCTGTGAAATCCAAAAAGGCTACAGCAGTGACACTGTTTTGCAATACTTTATTGGTGGAATCAGGAGAAATACGAAAATCTGGTCAACTCCAGGCCTGGGCGTAGATCATGGCGAAGTTACAAGAAAACTCACCGAAGTACGCGAGTGGTGGAGTGCAGTGCGAACTGTAGTTTGTGCTGGTATTCCTGCCGCTCAGGTAGAAATTCTACCCGAGCAGCAGCTCACGCTCTTGAACTTACTATTCGGGTCGTGATCGCAAGCGGGAATAAACTCTGCTGCACATTGCGAAGCGGAGTTTTCTGCACTCTGCCGACTCCGCGGAGTGCGAAGTGCAGAAAACTCCGCAAACTCCACAAACGGAATGAAGATCACCGCCCAGGCCTAGTCAACGGTCGATAAACCTTCTCGAGAACCCTCCTTGAATTTTATTTAGGATGTTTCCTTTTTGGACCTCAATGCCTTTGAGTATCAATTTGGAGAACATTTTGCAGTCTCTGTGGTACTCTTTCCTGTGGACCATCCTTTTTTCTCTGCTGTACTCCTTCCTGTGGGTCCTCCTCCCGTAGTACACTTCCCCATGGACCCTTCTTCTCCCTCCGTGGTACCCCTTTCTGTGGTCCCTTCTCCCTCTAAGGGAATCCATCCTGAAGTTCCTGAGTGTAAGAAGCTGCAAAGATTTCTCCTTTCAAACTTAAGTGAATTTTAACAAAACTCTTGATACATAAACAGAGGTCACAACATGTTTGTGGTGTGTGTGGCCTCGCCATTAACATCTGGTCCTTTGTGATGTTTTCAACATGACTTATTCCAAAATGTCACCAAAAATGCTTTCCTCCATCTGCAAGGCATCTTTTGAGCCACAGCAGACATGCTTAGACTTTCACACAAGTATAACTTGGGCTAGCCTCCAAGCCAGGGCCGGTCCTAGGATATGTGGGGCCCCGGGAAGAATAGGAACATGGGAGGCCCCTAAACAGAGATGACGTGGGGTCAGATCGGGCTGGCCAAGGAATGTTTTTTGTTTTTATAATAATTAAAATTAAACAAACCCCCGTGACCCCCACACTTGCGAGTCATGCCGGCCGCGACTGGGTTTTGTCAATGGTTGTTAGCTTTTTAAGCTAAAGGAGTAACAGCAATAAATTATTTTCCTTTCACGTTGTTGTTTTGACCAATAAGTAGCTCTTTCACACACATTTGCATAGAATCACAACTGGAATGCAGGACCATTGCTCTTTGTTCTCTGCAGAGAGGCCATATTTTGAATGATCATGTAATCTGAACACCTTTCTGACCCACAGACAGGCACAGTGTGAAAGTTGTACTGCCTGCAGCCTCAACCCCAAGGTGCTCAACTGTAGGCTGTTATAAACACCTGGAGGCGGCTCAGTGCAAAGGGTGCATCATCCAAGAGTAATATTCTGTGAAATGAAATACACAAACACACATGCTGTAAATAGCTAGCACGCTTAGGGAATGCAAGATTAAGTAAAGTATGGGAAATATATACAGGAACAAAATCACTGCCATGGATTACCCTAACATTAGGACCACTGGAATTATGCGGCAGGAGAGGGCTAGATTATGTGGCAGGGCCAGTAAATTATGTGGCAAGAAAAGGCAAATAGTGCGGCATAATTCGGCACATTTTGAAGTAGTATTACTTCATTTTTTTGCCATTTTTAAACTTGGTAACACTGTTTGGGCACTGGTTGCACCCCATTAGTACCAATTTAACACCCAAATTTAGCAGTGGGAAACAAAGTTGACTATTCCAGCAAGATGCGTCACTGCATTTTTAGTAACTTTTGAACCGTTTGAGATTGAAAGCAATTTTGTTGTTAAAATCTGTAGATTAGGCAGCAGATGATGGATTATGTGGCAAATATGTCAAATGCATAATTATGCGGAAATCGTCACCGCCGCACAATCGCATAATTCCAGTGCTCCTGCCTTACATGCAGCCTCAGACTGGGATAGAAAATAGGCCCCAGTACCAAAATAAAATGGGCCCCGATTAGTGAGTTAGTTAACTCGAAAAGTGTTCAATGTTTGCAAACTAGAGCAGTTTTGACCTTGTAAAGATAGGCTGTGTAGGTTTTTTGTAAGGTATGGAAGACTGCACTGATTTGAGTTTGGTGCAGGCAATGTTTGCTTTAAAATTATAAAAATCAACAGTAGAAACCTGCTCACCTGACCATAAAGCAGGTCAACAACTAGCCTACATACTGACCTGACAGTAGGGCTCTAAGTGGGATGAAAAAATGGGGGTGTCTTTCAAAGGGGCATGGCTAATGAAATTAAGGGTGTGGCTTAAAAACATGCAAGCTATATAAATCTGTGCTTAGCATAGTGCGTCGCCTGACTGGCATTTTGCTGCATCTGTCATTGCCTCCAGATAAATATTACAACAAGTAAAATTACACCTACAACAAGCCAGTACTATTGGCTTTGTCAGTGGTTATTATTTGCATAAGATGAATAAGCAGTATCTATGGCTTCCATGTATATAATATTGCAGATGCCCCAGTTCTGACATCATGTGACTTTGAAAGAACCATAACGAGGCTCGTTGAAGTTTCCTTGAAGGTAGCGAAGGATTGCACTGCTGTGGAGTAAAGAATTTTTATTTCACAGTGAGGGTAAAAACCGAGAGCGGGCTGGTCTCATCACCTGCTTTTAGCACAATTATTCATTGTGCAGACTGGATCAATGTTTTTGCAGGTGAACATGAATATAGGGCCCCTTTTCAATGTCCTTTTTAATTTACTACCAGGTCCAAGACTCGAGTGACCCGGCACACTTTAAGCCCCGCTCCATTCACTTTTACACGCTGATTCTGCTCCTCTGCGAGCACCTCTTGTCTCACTGCCAAACTCACACCTATCTGCTCCCTCCCCACTTTATTCCATTTGTCTTACCCCTTTTACTGGCCTCTCTGCTCCCTTTTCACTTGTCCTAGGGGAGCAGTTTCCATTGTGATGCGCCGCCATCGCCACTCTATCCTTTGCTGTGACCCTGCAGCCAGGTCTCCTGCTTTTCATTGATGCAGGGGCAGGGCGCACTTCACACAAGGGCTCTTCAATATACTGTGTAAGTGCTGTCATCAACATGCAGGTGCAGCCATTAGGGCCACAGAGAGGGCCAGCAGGGAAGAGTCATGACCAAATGTAAACTCTTCGGGGGCCCCCTGGGCCTTGAATCTCTGGAGTCTTTAGGGGTGCGCGGCCCCATGTCTGCGAGCAGGTGCGGGGCCCTGGGCACCTGCCCACGCTGCCCACACTTAGCGCCGGCCCTGCTGCAAGCGTCAAAGTCACCCAGGAGCAAAACGTTGCAAGTGCAGAGCACTTCCGGTTCCAGAGTGACCTCGCGAGAGAATAGCACAATCTGCGTCCGCAGAAAACGAACTCGCGAGAAAATATCACGCATCCAGGTTCACTTGAACATGTATAGCCGGGAAGGCAGGGACATGGCTGCCCAGTCTGAGCCTGCGTGGGTCGGTCCAGCAACTCTGGGCAGAAGGTTCACACCATGTGATGGTGCGTTTTTGAGGAATTAAACTGCATGGGTAAAATCAATGCGAAACGTTGGAACCTGCAGTCTGTGTGAAGGTCGGAAATCTAGAATTTTGCAAAATGTGCAACCTTGAAAGACATCTACTGAATTGCCAATCTCAAACTTTTAGCAAATGTTCTTGCGGTTTCAAGCAGTTTGGAATATTTATTGATATGCACGCATTTAAAGCCACACTCATCAACAGTCTGAAACAACGTTAGCAGCGGTGCCTTTTCTGCACAATAACTGCCGAAAATGCCTCTTTTACACAGTCATACTTTTTATCCTGGCAAACACCAACGTTTTTTTGTAATCAAGAAAGGAATAAAAATTATCTAAACTTGTTTCACTCATGCAATTAAGCAATGAGGGATGTCTTTGCCATCAGCAGCGAAAGAAACCTGCTCACTCAAAAGTGTTCAAAGTTCACAGGTAAGGGGTAGGAGAAGCTGCAAGGCTGTCAGGTGCAGAGATGGAGGCATTTTCATGTAATAAAAGAGGACTGGGCGGTGCTCCTATCACACAAGTCTGGAGGCAGAATTCACTCGCACTCCCAAGATCTTTTAATGACGTTTCCTCCAACAAACTCTTTTATGCAATATTTCATCCTCTTAAAAAAATACTTCACTTGATTTGTTAAGACAAAAAAGATGGCAAAAGATTAAAAAATAACTTCCTAAAGTTGGCAGAAGGGAACTTGGCATTCTTTTAAATATTTGTCAAACTGGGAGGGGAGAACAGTTCCCTCTCGGGGCCAATCCGTGTTTACATCTCAGTGTTCTAAAGAAGCAATTACTTCTGGATGTAGCGTGGAAGGCAGCAGGCGCTTTCAATGTCTTTTTGAGGCCTAGTTTTGAATTATAAAATGCTTGTTTGTGAGAAGCTTTTGGAATCCCCAGAGAGTGTGAACAGAACAGACCCCAGGCTGAGCTCCCGGAGCCAGGTTTGAAACATCACTGGAAAGAGAAGAAGGACAGAGATTCTCAAGGCACATCTGGGAAGACTGTGCATTCGGGGGGGGGAAGGGGGTGAAGGACGCTTTGTATTTTCTAATGCATCAGGGTTTTATTCTGCACTAATTCCAATGTGTATTAATCTGGAATCATAGATGAACAATAAAGTCTCAGATGAGACTGCACCATTTTCTTTTATTCGCATAATATGTCCATAATGTAACTTCTTTGTCACACATTTCACCCAAGCTCGCCATATAAACTGTTTCTTACTCGGCCTTCAGGGTTCCTGGGCAGAGCAGCATAACGCACATAGCGCGATATAGCATATACTACCCTGGCATTACACAGCACTGAAAACCAAAGGCGCAGCTCTCAATAGTGCAGCAGGAGCAGTGGCACCAGGGTCCCGGGCTCTGATGGCTTCAGGGCACCCAATGATAGCTGTTTTACATCCACACCCGCGGAAGGGGCACTTTTCTTTGCTTGCACCAGGGCCCGAAGCACTGTTACTGTGCCACAGATCACAACATACAGCTTCGCGCTGCACATCACAGCACAAATGATAGTACAATACATCAGCAAAATATCACATAGCACAGCGATACAACGCATAATACACCCAGTACTGCGATACAACGCATAATACAACCCAGTACTGCGATACAACGCATAATACAACCCAGTACTGCGATACAACGCATAATACAAATCAGCACAGAGATACAACGCATAATACAACTCAGCACAGAGATACAACGCATAATACAACCCAGTACTGCGATACAACGCATAATACAAATCAGCACAGAGATACAACGCATAATACAACTCAGCACAGGGATACAACGCATAATACAACTCAGCACAGAGATACAACACATAACACAACTCAGCACAGAGATACAACGCATAATACAACTCAGCACAGAGATACAACGCATAATACAAATCAGCACAGAGATACAACGCATAATACAACTCAGCACAGAGATACAACCCATAATACAACTCAGCACAGAGATACAACGCATAATACAAATCAGCACAGAGATACAACGCATAATACAAATCAGCACAGAGATACAACGCATAATACAACTTAGCACAGAGATACAACGCATAATACAAATCAGCACAGAGATACAACGCATAATACAACTCAGCACAGAGATACAACGCATAATAAAACTCAGCACAGAGATACAACGCATAATACAACTCAGCACAGAGATACTACGCATAATACAACTCAGCACAGAGATACAACGCATAATACAACTCAGCACAGAGATACAACGCATAATACAAATCAGCACAGAGATACAACGCATAATACAACTTAGCACAGAGATACAACGCATAATACAAATCAGCACAGAGATACAACGCATAATACAACTCAGCACAGAGATACAACGCATAATACAACTCAGCACAGAGATACAACGCATAATACAACTCAGCACAGAGATACAACGCATAATACAACTCAGCACAGCGATACAACGCATAATACAACCCAGTACTGCGATACAACGCATAATACAACTCAGCACAGAGATACAGCGCATAATACAACTCAGCACAGAGATATACAACGCATAATACAGCACAACACAGCACTGTACATCATAAAGTGCTGTGCAGTGGTACATTATCACATAGTCAGGACCAGTAGAAATATGTGGTAGGAAAGGACCAAATTATGTGGCTGAGTTGAGTAAATGATGCAGTAACAAACAACAAATTGTGCAATAGAACGCACTACTCCTTGTTTTGTAATGTTATACATTCTAAGTAACACTGCCATGGCTCAGCTTCACCTCAGTATCGGTTTAGCAACGAAAATACAACAATTAGCAATTTATAGACGACAAATTGATGTTTCCACAGGACTTTCCACTGCACAGGACCACAGGTGCCACGTTCTTTGTCATTTTTGATCCGTTTGAGCTAGAAACAATGTGTTGGTTAAAACCTGCAGATTATAAATCAGAGGATGAATTAACGGCTATTAGAACATTGGAATGTTGGGAGCTCCATTGGAAACAATGGAGTGCTCCGGGCTTGTAATTGCTGGTATAAGTCTGGAGCTCCAACATTCCAATGTTTCTTTGTTCACAGTTCTGGCTGTGAACAAAGGCTTCAGGGAGCCTGAGGGGATTCCAATCCCCTCGCGCTCCCAAAAGGCTTTGTTTTTTTTGTTTGAACATTCCGTCCTCTAGTGACAGAATGTTCTAATAGCCTTATAGCCCGCCGTAGAGGGCTATACCAGCTATTAAAGTCCCTCTCCCTTGTTAAAGGCCCTCGCCTTCGGCTCAGGGCCTTCAACGCTGGAGAGGGCCTTTAATAGCTGGTATAGCCCTTTACGGCGGGCTATAAGGCTACATTCCATAACTATGCGGAAACCGCCGCAGCCGCAGAATCGCATATTTGCAGTGGCCCTGCACATAGCATAGCACACAGTGAAGTGTGGGGGAGGGGGGGCTATGGGAGGAGAATGAGGCAGAAGAACAAGCCGGAAGTTGCGTGCAGTGGGGTGGGAGGGAGGGGGGGCAGGCATTTGCTGATTCTAGTCCCATCAAAGAAATGAAATTGGAGGTTACAGGCCACATCTAACCCGCTCAATCACTGCATTAACCGAGTTACGGATGGAACACGTGCGCACAAAGGGCATTTTGAAGATTATTTTGAATAGAATAAAATGTCACCAAGAAAGAAGGGCCGACCTTGAGAGAGACGCGTGGCTGGTCGCCCTGGGATGAGAGAGCGCTGGGGGGGGGGGGCAGTTTAAAGGATGCTTCTGTAAGAGCTGAAAGCCTTGGCATTTCTCACTCAGAAGATTACACGCCTGTTCGTTGTACCATCAGGTGGCATTTAATTGTTCCCGGATTATTTTGAGGGGAGGAAAACATGCAATAACTAGAAAGGATGACAAGGGTCGAGAACAGAGGATGAGTGACGAAAAACCAGAAGGAGCATGGAGCATGGAAGGAAGGGGGAAAGAGGGAGGGGACGAGTGGAAAGAGGGAGGTGCGAATGAGGGACACGAGGGAGAGATGGCTGATGGAGGGTGAAGAGAGGAAGCAACGGATGGAGGGGAAATATTAGTGTGGGAGAGAGAGGCGTCGAGACTACCAAAAAAAGAACAATAATGGCTGAAAGATGATATATATGACTTCCCAGGCCCTCTTCTCCCCTCCCTGGGATGCGCAGGGGCGAGGACAAAGAAAAAAGGTGGAGAGGGGAAGGAGGAAAGAAGAGAGAAGAAGCAAGGTAATAACACAAGGGATGAAAAAAGAAGGAACACGTAAAGGTCAGGCACCAAAGGGAGAGAAATAGTGTTGTGATCAGTGTATGCAGAGGATCACACCTTGTCCTGCTGGTGCTTGGATTACTGCTTAAAGAAGATCCAATTGGGACTGGGCTATCTCGAGCTCTGGGCCTCGAGCCACCCTTCCTGGGAAGCTGCAGAAGGCCCAGGCAGCTGGCAGGTTCCAGGTGGGCTGTTGTTACGTTATGTTGACTTTGTAAAGCGCTCGGCTACTCGGATGCGTCCCGGCGCTACCAAAATCATCCATGAACGGGCCAAAGATGCTGACCAGGCCCTGGCTGACATATACTGAGTCCGAGCTGCCTGGAGAGAAGAAGGCAGGCACACCCGCAGAAGGGTGCCCAGGCCTGGAGGTGCCATTGAAGCTCTCGCCCACTTCCAGAGGGCACATCTAGAATAGTGTGTTCACAGGGGCGTAGGAGACAATACAATTCTGGGGGGGACAGGGACAACCTTGTGGACTATCCAGTGACCGTATACAAATCAAGGCCCATTAAACACATACAATCGCACACTTTTGAAGTGAAATATTGAGAAAAGCAGGCATGTAGTCACAGTTTGCATGTATGCTTTATTGGTATTTACATTCACATAGTAAGCACACCAAATGTTTAAAAAAAACATGTATATGAATCTTGCATGTTCATGCACTAAGCAAACAGAGGTCGCTGACTTAGGGTGGGGGCATCATGTTTGCAAGTGCATTATGGTTTGAAAAGTGCCTGCTGCTGCATTCCTGGTCTCCAGAAATTTTCAGGCAACAATAAAAATGTGAAGATATCTTCGGTGATTAATGATCTTTATTCAGAGAGATCAGAGGTCTGAGTACTGGAAGTTTTGACTCATGGTAAGGTAGCCACAGTGGGGTAATATGCCTGCTGCAAAGGACGTGTACCAGGCAGATCACGAAATGCATATCATATAGATAGGTCAGTGAGTTACTGCTTTTGTCTGAGAGATTCTTTTGGCATTTGCAGTTTCTAAGTTAAAATCCTAACATTGAACAGTGAGCTATTAACCGTCATCAAAGAGCTGCATGAAAACGTCAAGGTAAGATTAGAACGTTATCCTTTTTCCCCAATCTTTCCTTATCCTGATGTTGGAAAATGGGTTCATTAGGATAGAAATCAATTCTGATTATTAAAAAGAACCCCACAACCATGGTGTTATGTTTTAAATTCTGAGTTTGTGCTTCTCTAGTGTTGCAAAGCCATCCTGTGCCCTGGGCTCTCCATATCATTTTGCTGTCTGGTACTGGTGGTACCTGACTCTGACTAGCCCAGGCCTCTGCCTAACCAGGCCCAGTGCTATTCTGAAAGAGACACTTAAAGATACTGTGAAACACCTACATACACCAGGGTGCACTATGGGTAAGGGTACCTCCATGATTGACATGACCTCTCCTATACGGCCCTAGTACATAATAGGCCAGGGGGATTAGAACTATCTTTAAGTCCCTAGAATATAATAGGGCATGGCAGTTTAGAGGCCAGCAGCCCTTTCTGTGCTTGCATGTGTGCACTGCTGAAGCCTGCAGTAAATTTAAAAGTATCCTTGTATTGTAGAACTGATTATAAAATGCAAATTGTGCTCAAACTCGACTTTGGGTTTGGTGAACAAATCGATCAACTACAATTTTGGGGCAAAATTAAGTTAAGTGGAAAAATGATTTCCACTTAAGTATGGCTGTATCATATTTGCCACATAATACATCATCTGCTGCATAATCTAACCATTTCATCCAAAACAATTTTGTAGCTCAAATGGATCAAAAATTACTAAAGAAATGTGACTTATGTTGCTGTGAAGTGTAGGACCTTTTCCAAAGGTTGACTGGTCTCCTTTCCCACTGCTGCATTTGTATGTTACACAGGTACTAATGAGGCAAAAGCTCTGCAGAGGCTCTTAGTATGTATAAATATGTCAAAATAATAAAGTATAAAATGTACCGCATTATGCTGCAGCCTTTTTATTGTTGCATCATTTAGTCAACACTGCAACATAATTTTGTCTCCATTGCTTCATTACTCCAGTCGCCCAATGTGGCCCACTTTTACAATATGCAAGCTGCACATTGTAAAAGTGTTTGTGCATGAAGCAGAGACCATGAAGTTTGCAAATTTAGGGGCTGATTAAGATGGCAGGCGGACTTCAGTCCGTCCGCCATCGAATCGGCGAATGGGACAGCTGGCCTTCAAGGCGGCGGCCCCACGATAGGCATTACAATGCAGCTGCCACTCTGGCATTCGCAGTGCCTATCTTTTACATTGCAGCAGGTGCTGCTGGCTGCATCATCCACCGCAATGTAAAAAGGGACATGTTAAATATATATCACTGCACTACGTGGTAGTCATAATGTAGTGCCTGTCACATGGTGCAGTGGTATGTAGGGGGGCATCATAGGTGCCCCCCCCAGGTCCCATGTCTGTGGGCTGGGGGGAAAGGGGCCTGCTACAGCTTCCAAATGTCCCTTTCTGCCAGCTTTTCCATGGCGGGTAAGGGACATCGTAATCTCTCCAGCGGTGCCTGGTAGGCACCACCAGCATTGTAGGAACCACAAGCCCCTCTGCCGCACTGGCAGGCTCAAGGAGCCCGTTGGATGTGTGGCAGTTGGTCTTTCCGAACGCCAGGGACCCGCACGCCATTGTGATATGGCGGGCGGTGATGCAGTCACCGATGGCAGTGGGGCTGCCACCGACGGGGTGACGTGGCAGTCCCACTGCCATTATAATCACCCCCTAAGTTTGGTGTGCATGCAAATCCTGCATTGCCAACCCCTGGTAAGTTGCACCACTACTGCTGAAAAAAGGCCAATGGAGGTACCAATGGGTGAGGTGCACTGGCCTCAAGGGTCTTGTGACTTCAGTAACAGAGTCACTGTCAATCTAGGGTGTGCTTCTTCGTATAATACATTTCCCTGTCAGGGAACACTACTACCTATTTGTTTTTGTGCTGTGCTTCTTCGCATTCCTGCCCGCAAGACCAGTGCTTTATTTGAGCCGGTGCTTTCCGGAGCTCGGCACCTGTACTTACTTGCCAGCACCGGCACTTGGAACAGCTGCTCATTTAAAGATGAGCAGGAAAATAGTTATGTATTAATTCAATACATGTTTAAAGCAACTAATACCAGCCACACAAACCATTTTTAAAGCTTGGGAGTCAAAATTCTTACACTTGTAGCAGTGTGATGGTTAGTAGTTGTGTAAGTTCTGTCATTGGCAGCGCTGGCAGGGGAAATGTGTGGTGCAAACTGCGGTGGCCCCATCGCGAAGGTCCCAGCACTTATTTGTTTACAAATGAAGCACTGCGCAAGACTGGAGGTGAACTGCAGTATGGATTGTGGTGGACAGGCCTTCAAGGTTAACTCACACTTGCCACCGTTAGGGTCCACCTGCGGGTGCTAAGACACCAGGGCTTCTAAGGTCTATCGGGCCTTCTAAGGTGTAGCATCGGAATAAGCTCTGTCAGGAGTGTAGTCTGGTGGACTGGTCATGAAGGCTGAAAATGGTGCGCCAGTTCCACAGAGCTGCGGTACACATTTTAGAAGATAAAATAATTAACAGTTGAAAATGATTATATTAAATGTTTCCACTCCACCCATTAACCATGTACTGCAGTCCCTTTAGGAATGGTGCACTTCCCTACCCTGGGAAAACGATGTTGTTCAAAGAAAGAATATAACAAGAAAGTAGCGCTTTCACTGGTAAACTATGTAAAGTGGCGCTAATGTGTGTGGGTGTAAATAGCAATCTGGCCTGTCTGCTAACTACTCTGTATTGCTTTATTTAGGTATTTCTTTTTTTTTTCTCTGTCCAGAGGTTGTTGTTTGGAATAGAAAAATCAGCATGTAAGGAGGAGTGAGTCAGAGACAGAAAGAGAGGAATAAAGAGAGAGAGTGGGGGGGAGGGCCGCTGCCAGAGAAAGATCAGCAGAAGCGGACACTGTCCTTGCCTTCTCTGGGCATGAAGGAAAAGAGACAGACTTTTTTTTCCATTCTTTGCCCTTCCCAGAACGCTGAGCCTTCCTGCAGCATAACAAAGGGCAGAGGGCGGGGCCTCTTTGACTACAGGCAGGTCAAGTGCAGGGCCATTAGGTAGCGCTTTTTCCCTAATGGTCCTGTGAATAACAAAAGGGAGAGGGGAAATTCTTTTGTCCCCTCGTCCCCCCACCCTTGTCCCCCGTGTCCCCCCCACTCTAAAATCTGGGGGGGATATGTCCCCCGCGTCCCCCACACTTCCTACCCCCATGTGTGTTCACTTCTGGAATCCTGACGTGCAGTATAGTGGTAAGGGGTTGGCTCAGACTAGCTTCAGGAAAGCTGCCACAGACAATGAAGAAGGAAAATATAAGCCCCTCCCCCAAGGGGTGTGGCCAAACCCAGAGCTTTCACTGCGCCGAGTGATGAATTCGATCATAAAACCATGCAAAGCAAAGGGCTTGGATGGGACATTTTCAATGAATAAATTGAAATGTTCATGTTTGCATTGGGAAGGGAGTTCAGCTTTAGATGCCACGCCTGGTGTGTTGTGCTCAATTTTAGATGCCACGCCTGGTGTGTTGTGTTCAGTTTTAGATGCCACGCCTGGAGTGTTGTGCTCAATTTTAGATGCCACGCCTGGTGTGTTGTGTTCAGTTTTAGATGCCACGCCTGGAGTGTTGTGCTCAATTTTAGATGCCACGTCTGTTGTGTTGTGTGCAGTTTTAGATGCCACGCCTGGTGTGTTGTGTTCAGTTTTAGATGCCACGCCTGGTGTGTTGTGTTCAGTTTTAGATGCCACGCCTGGTGTGTTGTGTTCAGTTTTAGATGCCACGCCTGGAGTGTTGTGCTCAATTTTAGATGCCACGCCTGGTGTGTTGTGTTCAGTTTTAGATGCCACGCCTGGAGTGTTGTGCTCAATTTTAGATGCCACGTCTGTTGTGTTGTGTGCAGTTTTAGATGCCACGCCTGGTGTGTTGTGTTCAGTTTTAGATGCCACGCCTGGTGTGTTGTGTTCAGTTTTAGATGCCACGCCTGGTGTGTTGCGTTCAGTTTTAGATGCCACGCCTGGTGTGTTGTGTTCAGTTTTAGATGCCACGCCTGGTGTGTTGCGTTCAGTTTTAGATGCCACGTCTGGTGTGTTGCGTTCAGTTTTAGATGCCACGCCTGGAGTGTTGTGTTCAGTTTTAGATGCAATGTCTGGTGTGTTGTGTTCAGTTTTAGATGCCACGCCTGGTGTGTTGTGTTCAGTTTTAGATGCCACGTCTGGTGTGTTGTGCTCAGTTTTAGATGCAATGCCTGGTGTGTTGTGCTCAGTTTTAGATGCCACGCCTGGTGTGTTGTGTTCAGTTTTAGATGCAATGCCTGGTGTGTTGTGTTCAGTTTTAGATGCCACGCCTGGTGTGTTGTGTTCAGTTTTAGATGCCACGTCTGGTGTGTTGTGTTCAGTTTTAGATGCCACGCCTGGTGTGTTGTGTTCAGTTTTAGATGCCACGCCTGGAGTGTTGTGCTCAATTTTAGATGCCACGCCTGGTGTGTTGTGCTCAATTTTAGATGCCACGCCTGGTGTGTTGCGTTCAGCTTTAGATGCCACGCCTGGTGTTTTGTGTTGTATTGTATTGTATTGTGGCATACTTGTATAGCGCGACCTGTCACCACCAAGGGCATCCTGGCGCTTTGACCCGTACTCCAGTGAAAAACAGTAGCTCAGCCTATCCTGGGAAAAAGATGAGTTTTCAAAGCCTTTCTAAAAGATAAGAGATCTTCAAGGCTTCTCAAGGATATAGGCAGAGAGTTCCAGAGTTTGGCTACCGCTACTCTGAACGAGCGGCCACCCATCCTCACTCTCTGGAATCGCGGGACTACCAGTAGCCTGGATGACGAGGAGCGTAGAGCTCTAGATGGACGATACCAGGCAAACATTTGCCGCAAAGGGATGGGGCCCAGGCCATGAATAGCCCTGAACACAATACACGCTGCTTTGTAGCGCACCCGCAGATGGACTGGCAGCCAATGAAGTTCTCGCAGTGCTGCCGTAGAAGAGCTGTGGTAGGGGCGAGAAAGGGCGAGTTTGGCAGCAATATTTTGCACCCTTTGCAACTTGCCCAGAAGTGTTACCGGGGCCTCCAGAAGTAGTGCGTTACAATAGTCAAGTCGACTTAGGATGGTACAACGCACTACTTCTGGTCTGGCTTGCTCAGGGAGGAGAGGAAGGACCTTGCGCAGCATACGAATCAGCATCATACATGTAGAGGTGGTCTTGTTTACATGTAGATCCAACTGCAGGTTAGGCCCAAAAGTAACGCCTAAATTGCGCGCTGATTGTGCCGCAGACACCGTCTCTGAGAAGGACGGAGGCCAGAAGTCTACTGGGAGATCTCGGGGAACTCGATCAATGGAACAGTGTAAGACCTCTGTCTTTGTTCCGTTGAACTGTAGCGAGTTCCGCCGGAGCCATTCCGCTGTCGCCTGCATGCACCGGTGAAAAGTCTCCAGTGTGACTGCATCCTGTCCCTCCAGAGAGAAGACCAGCTGGGTATCATCCGCATAATTAAATGCGGAGATACCAAAGGATTTAATGAGCTGGACTAGGGGGCGGAGGTAGATATTAAAGAGTATAGGGCTGATGGCTGAGCCCTGGGGTACTCCTTGTCCCACTCTCCGCTCCTCTGAACTGAAGGGGGGTAACGAAACCCGTTGCTGACGGCAGTCCAAGTAGGAGATTAACCAGTCCCTGGCCTTGTCTCTGACCCCGCATTCCTCCAGCCTAGAGATCAGGGTGGGATGGCTGACCGTGTCGAACGCGGCCGACATGTCGAGCAGCACCAAGAATGCTGCCCGACCACTGTCGACTCGCGCCCGCAGATTGTCTAGCACGGTCACCAGCGCGGATTCCGTCCCATGCGCTGGGCGAAAGCCGAATTGCGTCTCATCCAACCAGATGTTCCCTTCTAGGAAGCTGGACAGAGCGCGGGTAACCAGTTTTTCCATAATTTTAACCGGAAAAGGGAGCAGGGAGATTGGCCGGTAATTAGAAAGGCAAGCAGGGTCGAGCGTAGGTTTTTTTAAAAGCGGGGATACCACTGCCTTCTTCCAGCAACTTGGAACAATAGCTGTCTTGAATGACTGGCAGCAAATGGCATGCAGGGGCTGGAAGAGGTCCTCTTGAAACACCTTCCATAGTCTTGGAGGGAGAGGATCCAAAGGCGAACCAGAAGAGATCGTCAGGGCTAAGTCGCCGAACTCCTTCAGAGATGGAAGGGGAAAACTACTCAGCTGGGGTCGACTGGCCTCGCTCGCCGGAGCTCCCAAGCTGAGAGCCGGCTCCAGAGAAGGAGAAAAAGGACTACTCTGCTGGGGTCGACTGGCTGCACTCGCCGGAGCTCCCAAGCAGAGAGCCTGATCCGAAATGGGAACGGAGGGGCCACTCAACTGGGGTCGACTGGCCTCTCTCGCCGGAGCTCCCAAACTAAGAGCTGGCTCCACAGAAGGAGGAAGAAGAGGACTACTCTGCTGAGGTCGACTGGCTGCAATCGCCGGAGCTCCCAAGCAGAGAGCCTGATCCAAAATGGGAACGGAGGGGCCACTCATCTGGGGTCGACTGGCCTCTCTCGCCGGAGCTCCCAAACTAAGGGCTGACTCCACAGAAGGAGGAAGAGGGCTACTCTGCTGAGGTCGACTGGCTGCAATTGCCGGAGCTCCCAAGCAGGGGGCCGAGTCTGGGGCTGAAAGGGAGGAGCTGTTCAGCTGGGGTCAACTGGCCACAGTCGCCGGAGCTCCCAAGCTGAGGGCCTGATCCAAAAGAAGGAGAGGAGGGCAACTCAGATGGGGTCGACTGGCTTCCGCCGCCGGAGCTCCCGAGCTGGGGGGCTGCTCATCTGGTCGGGGTCGACTGGAGGGCGTGGCCGGAGCTTCCTGACAGAGATGAGTAACCCTCTGCAGGGGTCGACTGGCCATCTCCTCCGGAGCTCCCTCCTCAGTGATGGAATTCTGTGGGTCCTGCAGACCTGCTAGGATTTTACGGATTTTTTCCTCAAAGGCGTCCGCAAGAGAGTCACAAAGAGCTTGCGACGAGGGGACTGCACTAGCCACACACGTAGGGTGAGCCAGGTCCTTAACGATTTTAAAAAGGGCCTGTGCCTTGTTTGGGGCCTGATTCAAAGTGAGTTCAAGAAAGGTCGCTTTCGCTATCTTGATTTGAGCTTTATATTTATGCATAGCAGACCTAAATGCGATTTTCTCAGAGTCTAGGTACTGTTTCCTCCAGACCCTTTCTGCGCGTTTACAGTCGAGTTTGAGCTGGCGAAGTTCGCTCGTGTACCAAGGACTGGCTCGGTTCACCCTCCCTCGTGACTTCCGAAGGGGCGCTAACTTATCCAGCGAGCTAGCTATGGACTGGCAGAAGAGAGTATAACTTTCTTCGACTGTATTGCCAAGCTTGAAGTCCTCACCTAAGATGTTCGGCAATGAAGCGGTGTTAAGGATACGGGACCAAGGTCTCTCAAGCTTAGCTAGAGGTAGTCCAGCCTTACGCGAAGCAGGGTCCTCCGAACAAAGGGAAAACCTAATCAGAAAGTGGTCCGTCCAATATTGGCACTTGATGTCCACAAATGATGCCCATTGAGGGTCCGCAAACACCAGGTCCAAAATGTGGCCCTTCCGATGCGTGGAAGCGTTCACCAGCTGTACTAAGTTGATATCTGTACAAGCTTGGCTGAGAGAGAAAAATGCATTGTCCAGCGAGCTGCCTGCCCACAGATTAAAATCTCCAAGAACCAATAACTTGGAGTGGGAGCTAGCAAGTTCATAAATCAGGTCAATGAGAAGAGGTATGGATGGTGCTGGTCCCGGGGGACGGTAACAAAGGACACCCGAGCAGCAGATCGACTCATGCTGTTTGACTGTAAAACCCATCAGTTCAAATCCCGGTACCTCTCGAATCTTTAACTGGGAGAGGGTAAGCGAGTCTCTATAAATGTATCCGATTCCCCCTCCTCGATTGAGTGGGCGCGGTGAGTGGCTGATTTTGTATCCTGAGGGGCAGGCTAGGCCCAGCTCGACCTCACAGTCCTCCCGAGTCCACGTTTCTGTGAGAAAAAGGACATCGAGCTGTTCAGACTCAATGAGGAAGGCTATTTCCGTGTGGTGCTTGCAGAGGGATCTGACATTAAGCAAACCACAGGTGATTGGCCTAGAAGTTGAAGGCCTGACCGGGTCCTGACCAGGTCTGAGTTCAAGTAGCTCAGCCCGAGTGTAAGCTATACGATTTGGACCGGATGGGCCAGAGGTAGCGGCCCTAAGCGCGTCCGTTGCGCGAACGGGCGCAAACGGGCTTACCTCTGGCGCACCTCCGGCGCCCCTACGGTGCCCCCGCTGCGCACCGTCGCTGCGCACTTGTCTAGCGGCCATCTTAAATGGCCGACTGGATGTCACGTGGGTCCTGGCAGGGCGAGTGTCTCTCCCTCACCAAGATGGCGCTGAGAGTGGAAGGACTTCTCCCCACTCCAAGATGGCGCTCAAAACCGGCGCGATGATGCTGCAGTGCCCCCGAGTCCCTTCTATCCCACAAATGTGAGTATGTGGCGATTATAGTGCGGGTAAGACTCCCTTATTTCCCCCTAAGCGGTAGAAGAATGGTGATTAAAAGCGCGAAGCGCTCGGCGCAATTTACATAAACAAAGCAAGTGAAACTTTAAAATTCTACAGGCAATAGGAGCGTTATGCGCGCAGCGCTAGAGCAGCGTTAGCACTAAATCAAGGTCTGAGTGACCGAGGTAGGAGGTCCTACTAATATTACCTCCTCCTCCAATGCGTGGGTCCTGGCAGGGCGAGTGTCTCTCCCTCACCAAGATGGCGCTGAGAGTGGAAGGACTTCTCCCCACTTCAGTTCAGTTGTAGATGCCATGCCTGGTGTGTTGTGTTCAGTTTTAGATCCCACGCCAGGTGTGTTATGTTCAGTTTTAGATGCAATTTAATTTCAAAAGCTTTTATTCGATTTGTAAATACAAATCATACAAGCAAAACAAATAAATCAATTCATTTCATTAAAATTGTTATAAAATATAAGGTTTATACAAGGGAAATCCGGAATATTTCATATGGGCAAAAAACACATACTAACAAGCGCTACGCATTGAATCATGATTGAAAATATAAAAATAACTAAAAGGTGCGGGAATCATAATCGTACAGACAGGAATAAAGAGATTATCGCATGAAATGCTTATCCTGGCAGCTGTACATTATATAGCAAACACAAAGCCTAGAACATGGGACATAGTAATTTTAGATTAAAATTTAAAAGACAGGTAGGCAGGTACAGACAGGACGGTGTAAAAATATAGCAGCACTAAACGTTTCCTGGCAGCTGTACCACAAAAGATGCGAAAAATCAGGGGAGCAAACAAGTACAGACAGGATTGAGAGTAGTTATCTCACAATGTGTTCGTCCTGGCAGCTGTACATTTTAGGTAAGTACAGACAGGAATGTATAAATCATGGCAATACAATACTTTTCCTGGCAGCTGTACATTTCAAAATAAAGGTAGCAACAAAAAAACAGATGTCCACATTTTCTAGGGCTGATAGTAACTCAAGGGCATTCTTAAATGACCGTGTATTGTATTTAATAAAAATAGGTTTTAAGTATCTTAATCTTAAAAAGTGATAACATTTGCAGAAAAGTAAAAAATGGCAGCAACTCTGGCGTGAAACATTGTCACAAGGGCAGGGGTTTCTGATTTAAGTTTCTGTACTGGGGACGCAACAAGGTGATGTACAATTCCCAACCTGACGCGAGTTAGGACATATTGATGAGATGGACGGCTGACATTTAAAAGATAAGCTTGGAACCCCGATGGTAAATTAAGTTCTCTGTAGAACTTCACAGTAGGTAGCTTACCATATACCTCATCACGCCCTTTCTTTTTGTGCGTTAGAAAAGTTTGTTTGATTTCTTTTTTTGAGATTTCTACCGCCAGTTCGGGGTCAAGGAGAACATCAATATCAAACAAAGTTTTGTACCAGAAGTGGATATATTTCAACCAAAGAATACGTGAGGAAAGGTCCAGTCCTATACAATCAAGAATAATTTCTTGAGTGAATCGAGTCTCTGACTTAGCCCAAATAGAACGCCACAATAAGAGTGGACGAACGGCTGCTAAGTCCGAAATAAACTCGACCCCAAACTCGTCATGAATTAGTTGAATGGAAGCGGAATGGGGGACACATAGCACTCTTCTTAAAAACTTATTTTCATCTTTTTGTAGAGGGGTGCCATCTATGTGACCCCACACACCCGCCCCGTACAATGCCGAGGGGACACAGCGAATGTTGTAGATATTAATCATATCTCGAATTATTATTATTATAAAGTTTTATATAGCGCGAACAAGACCCGTGGGTATCAGAGCGCTTTACATAGAAGACGTAGGAGATAGACAAATATATCAAACGGTTATACGAATAACATAAATGAGGTAGATGATATATATTCAAAACACAAGAGTAGTTAGCGTTAATAATCTGTTGGACTAAACTTCTATCCCAAGTAATATAAGGAGACAAGTATGAGGTAGGTCGTTATAAGTTCATGAAAGTTCTACTCTATGTCGAGTATTTCTTCATCAGAAAGCTCTTCACTTCTCGTTTGAATGTTGCCACATTCTGGGTCTTCCTAATGTTAGGAGGGAGTGAGTTCCAGATTCTGGGGGCAGCGCCTGAGAACGCTCTGTCATACGTTTTCTTCTTACGGAAAAAGGCTGGCCGTAACAGCAACTCCTCAGCATTCCTAAATGGTCTATTACCCCCCGACAGCTGTATTTTCTTCGCTAGGTATCTTGGGGTGTTGTGGTGTAGCGCTTTATGGGTGATACATGCTATCTTCATTTGGATTCTGGCTTCATAAGGTAGCCAGTTTAAAGCTTTCAAGTGTGGGGATATGTGATCGTATTTCCTAGATCCGGTGATAATTCTTGCCGCAGCGTTAAGGCAGGCTTTCAGTGGCGCTGTGGACGTTTTTGGTAATCCAGCTAAGGTGGTGCAGCCATATTCAATCCTCGAGATGACTAAAGATTGGATTGCCAATTTGAGATCCGCCTCTGAGATGAAAGCTTCTCGATCCGAGCTTGGAAGCAAATCGAAATACGCTACTAGTAGTTTGCGTCATTTTCAACCTGATATTATCAAGCTCGGATTTCCATGACCCATCATTGGCATAGGTAATTCCTAGGTAACAGAATGTTTTAACTTGTAACATTTTATCGCTGTCTAGATAGAAGTTGGACTTCAATTTATTGGCTGACTGACCACACAATATAACATAGGTCTTAGATTTGTTTACACAGAGTCTCCTGTTTTGTATAAACGACATAAAACTATCGATAAGGCGCTGTAAATCTATCTGAGTGCGGGATAAAAGAACGGCGTCATCCGCATATAATAAGATTGAGACAGGATTGCCTCCAATCAGCGGAGCGTCTGCCGGTATAGTAGCTAAGGTGCGATCAACACAGTTAATAAAAAGGGAAAATAAAAGAGGAGCTAGTACGCATCCTTGACGGATACCCCTGGATACCTTAAAGAATGGTGTGCATTCACCTAGGGTACCATATCGGACTTTACAAGAAAGTTTCTGGTAGAGCCTAGCCAAAAAGTGTACTATTTCTTTCGGTGCCCCTAACTCCAATAAAACCTGCCAAAGAATACCGTGATCAACTAAATCGAATGCGCTGCTCAAGTCAGCAAAACATAAAAATAAGTTGCCCTTTTTGGCTACTGTGTATTTATTAATTAAAAGATCCAAATTTACGCATTGCTCTAATGTGCCCATGCCTTTCCTAAAGCCGTATTGCACTTTAGTTAAAATGTTCATATCTTCGGCCCAGGTTTCTAGTCTTTTGAGCAGAATTCTGCTCATAACCTTTACTGAGGCGTCCAATAAGGAAATTGGTCGATAATTGGAGGCCTCGGATTTACTGCCTTTTTTGAATAGGGGGATGATAACCGATTGGCCCCAAGAGGGGGGAATATTACCTTCCGCTGCACAGTTGAAGGTCCTAACCAAGATGGGGGCCCACAGGTTAGGTTCAGCTTTTAATAAATCTATAGGCACCCCATCAGGTCCCGGGGCCTTCCCCCCCTTGCTATTAGCAAGGCCTTCAAATCCCTCTTCTAGGGTAATCTTCAAGGGGATAGGTGTCCATATTGACGAGTCAGCAAGAGGTAGGGTTAATGATAACCCTTCTGAGTTAAAGATATTAGTGAAGTGGGTAATCCACTCCTCACATGCGACATAGGAAGTAATTTCCGGAATGCCTTCTGTATTTAAAAATGGGCTGTTGACTATTTCCCAGTAGAGTTTGCTATTTTTAGTCTCGACTGCTTCATTCAACTTATCCCATGCTTCTCTCTGTAAGACCTTTTTCCTGTTAGAGATAGCCAATTTGTAGTTAGCCCTTGTTTGTTTAATTCTATTGCCGTCTCGGGGTTTAAACCCTAAGGCAAGCTTCAAATCCCGTAGGGCTACAGTACAGGACTTATCGAACCATCCCAATTTTACAGTTTTGTTAGCTGATGGTTTCTTGGTAAAGATTCCCTCGATGACAATATTGATGTTAATAAATTTTAATAACAGAAGATCAGGGTAAATGACATCAGTTTTAGATGCAATGTCTGGTGTGTTGCGTTCAGTTTTAGATGCCACGTCTGGTGTGTTGTGTTCAGTTTTAGATGCCACGTCTGGTGTGTTGTGTTCAGTTTTGGATGCCATGTCTGGTGTGTTTTGTTCAGTTTTAGATGCCACGTCGGTGTGTTGTGTTCAGTTTTGGATGCCACGCCTGGTGTGTTGCGTTCAGTTTTAGATGCCACGTCTGGTGTGTTGTGTTCAGTTTTGGATGCCATGTCTGGTGTGTTTTGTTCAGTTTTAGATGCCACGTCGGTGTGTTGTGTTCAGTTTTGGATGCCACGCCTGGTGTGTTGTGTTCTGTTGTTGATGCCACACCTGGTGTGTTTTGTTCAGTTTTAGATGCCAAGTCGATGTGTTGTGTTCAGTTTTGGATGCCACGCCTGGTGTGTTGTGTTCTGTTGTTGATGCCACGCCGGGTGTGTTGTGTTCAGTTTTAGATGCCACGCCTGGTGTGTTTTGTTCAGTTTTAGATGCCACGCCTGGTGTGTTGTGTTCAGTTTTAGATGCCACGTCCGGTGTATTGTGTTCAGTTTTAGATGCCACGCCTGGTGTGTTTTGTTCAGTTTTAGATGCCACGTCAGTGTGTTGTGTTCAGTTTTGGATGCCACGCCTGGTATGTTGTGTTCTGTTGTTGAAGCCACGCCTGGTGTGTTGTGTTCAGTTTTAGATGCCACACCTGGTGTGTTTTGTTCAGTTTTAGATGCCACGCCTGGTGTGTTGTATTCTGTTGTTGATGCCACGCCTGGTGTGTTGTGTTCAGTTTTAGATGCCATGCCTGGTGTGTTTTGTTCAGTTTTAGATGCCACGCCTGGTGTGTTGTGTTAACTTTTAAATGCAATGTCTGGTGTGTTGTGTTTAGTTTTAGATGCCACGCCAGGTGTGTTATGTTCAGTTTTAGATGCCACGCCTGGTGTGTTGTGTTCAGTTTTAGATGCATTGTCTGGTGTGTTGTGTTCAGTTTTAGATGCCATGCCTGGTGTGTTGTGTTCAGTTTTAGATGCCACACCTGGTGTGTTGTATTCCATTGTAGATGCCATGCCTGGTGTGTTGTGTTCAGTTTTAGATGCCACGCCTGGAGTGTTGTGTTCAGTTTTAGATCCAACGCCTGGTGTGTGGTGTTCAGTTTTAGATCAGCAAATCAAAAGGGAGAGAGAGGACTGAGTAAGCCAGTCCGGATCCCCTGGTTAATATGTACTTATCAATAAAGGACTAGCTTTGTTGTGTTTTTAGGGAGACTCAGTACGTACGTATGATGGCAAACCACTTGGTTTGGTTGTTAAGCCCTCACCCACCAACCTAGTTGGTGGCATGCTTCATCATCGGACCCACCACAGTGACACCGAATGTGTCCCGGGTGTGCTTCGACTCCAGATTACTGAGGAGCTGGTATACTTCTCTGAGTGTGCTGTGAGGGGGTGTGTAAGAAAGTGATTTAAATCTATGCAGTAGGTCCCAGTTCCCGAGGGTATATAGATAACTTTAATATCTGGGCCCACGCTAGCGAATAAAAAGGCAGTCGGACGCAGTGGAGTGAATTATGAGCTCCCACGTCCTATGTGGTCGACATGTTTCAGCCAGGCCTTTTATATTTACATCTGACTTTCCTCAGGACCAATGAGTGTGTGGGTGAAAATACTATACATTTTTTGAAGTGATATGTGTTGTTTAAAAAGTGTCGCACACGCTAAGGTGCAATACGTGTGTGGAGGGGGATTCCCTCCACTTTACTATACACATAACATAAAGACACAAACAGACGTACAGGGTAGAGTCAATAAGTATGATATACTTTTAACACAACATATTGCCTGCAAATTAAGGTGTGTGAATGACCTTTACCGGTAGGTTGGAACGTGGCCATGAGAGTTGCATGGCGGTTGTGACTATAAGGCGGTTAAAAACGGGGTGTAAGTGGTGGACTAAAAAGCGAAAATAGACAAAGGGTGAGAAACAGGTAAGAAAATTTCTTTTTCCTCACACTCGCTATTAGCTGTTAAAGCCTCATGGGTCACCTGGCAGGGGGAGAGGACCCTAGGTATTGTAGAAGGCAAAGATTAGAGTCAATCCTGTTTGGAGAAAAAGCTGCTTACCTAGGCAGTTGCGCTGAGGTTGTCTCTATACTCACGAAATTATCGGTCTGCGAGCTCCATAAACCTGTAGTCCTGCTGCGGTGTCCCGAGTGACTGACTGGTAAATCACGGTCGGGTATTTATAACCCTTCACAATTGCAGCACCTGTGGAGGGGTGGAGCAGTGGGCGCGGCCATGTGGAACGCGCCTATTCGTTTAATTTACTGCGCATGTGCGCGTGATCAGTGTAGGTACAGCGTCACAGTGTGCACAGTGTGTTTATGGAAAGAGCATGCGCATTGGTGCTGGTATGCGGTTAGCGCATTATGGTTTCCCAAGTTATTATCTGGTTTAAGAAAAAGAGTTAAAATATGGAGACATAGCACTAAGGAAAGGTACAGACTGGGATCAGGCCACGAGTCCAAACGGAGGCAGGGATTCAAGCGGATCAGTTTTTGCTGACTAGGTAGTCAGTGAGTTCCATGGTATGGAATCGTTGAGTCCCGTTAAATGAGTAGAAAGGCGGTAAATCCACCGTTGTTCTCTTGTGTGAAGGGTTTTCTCATAACAGTTTTCAAATTGTTCAATCACAGTCCTTGTGAAATCGTTAGGAGTGTGATTGTGGGACAGAAAGTGTTCTGTCAGTTTACTTATGTTTTTGCCACATCGCATGGTGCTCCTGTGCTCAGTCATTCTAGTTCTTACTTTCCTGGTGGTCATGCCGATGTATCTAAGGACACAACGGCATATGATCAAGTATACCAGGTTGGAGGAGTTACAATTTGTAAACTGACGTTGTGTCCAGATTTTTCCATTTTCCAAATTCAGTGTCTTTGAGGGGGAGGTGAGATGGCAGACACTGCAATTGTTACAAGGTTGGTGTCCAGTGAGTTTAGGTAGACCCCATGCATTAAGGATAGTATTGTCTGTGAGTCGGGGGTTTGTTCTTGGCCTTGTAGACACTAGCTGGTCTTTCAAGTTTTTCGCTCTCTTGTAGGCAAAACGAGGAAGTTCCCACTTTCTCGATCCTGAATTGATGATTTTCCAGTTTTTCCTAATTATGTGGACACCTGATTTGAAGCAGTGTTGTAGGTGGTCACGCAAGTCATAATGGGTGACTCAGATGGTTTATTTATGGTGTCAAGGAGTGCCTCCCTGTTCTGATTGCGTGCCCTTTTGCAGGTCTTGGAGATGATTTTGGTGGGGTAACCGCGCTCCTCCAGCTTATGGACTAATGCCTTTGACTGGGATTTATAGTCTTGAATCTTGCTGCAATTTTGTCTTATGCGTAAGAACTGGCCAAAGGGAAGATTTTCCCTAAGTGGCCTAGGATGGAAACTGTCAAAGCGCAACAAGGAGTTACGTGCGGTAGGCTTGTAGTGTGTGGTGGTGATCAAACCATTTTGCTCTGCTTTGATGTTGAGGTCCAGGAATGCTAGTTCTGTTGGGCTGCTAGTACAGGTAAACCGGAGATAAGTGTCACGGTCATTAATCCATGTCAGGAATGCGAGAGTACCTTACTTTTACACTTTGCCCAAGGTGCATAAAGGAATTACTCCACCACCAGGAAGATCCATCGTGTCGGACATCCAATCTCTGCTCGAACCACTCTCACGCTTCTGCGATTTTTTCCTTAATCCGCTAGTGCAGAAGACATCGTCCTATATTCAGGACACAAAACACCTGTTGAACATCATTAAAGACATCAGCTTCAACCCTGAGACACAACTCCTTGTCGGATTAGACATAGAGAGCTTGTATACAAGCCTACCTCAGGATGCAACCCTACGTGTATTACACGATGTACTGATGGAAAACACTTGGCAACATCGAACCCCTCGACACTTCATCCTTGACTGTGCTGCCTTAGCTCTGAAAGACAACTACTTCGAGTACGAGGGCAAATTCTACCTCCAGACAAATGGAACCTCGATGGGGAGTGTTTTCGCCCCGAGCGTGGCTGGGCTGTACGTTCATCATTTTGAACGTATCCACATCGAGGCCCCCACTAACCCCTACTCAGTTAACATCATAACCTGGCGTCATTATATCGACGACATCTTCATCATCTGGGAGGGTAACGAGGACACTCTGAGTCAATTCCTGACATGGATTAATGACCGTGACACTTATCTCCGGTTTACCTGTACTAGCAGCCCAACAGAACTAGCATTCCCGGACCTCAACATCAAAGCAGAGCAAAATGGTTTGATCACCACCACACACTACAAGCCTACCGCACGTAACTCCTTGTTGCGCTTTGACAGTTTCCATCCTAGGCCACTTAGGGAAAATCTTCCCTTTGGCCAGTTCTTACGCATAAGACGAAATTGCAGCAAGATTCAAGACTATAAATCCCAGTCAAAGGCATTAGTCCATAAGCTGGAGGAGCGCGGTTACCCCACCAAAATCATCTCCAAGACCTGCAAAAGGGCACGCAATCAGAACAGGGAGGCACTCCTTGACACCATAAATAAACCATCTGAGTCACCCATTATGTAAATGTAAATGTAAATGTAAATGTATTGGCATTTATATAGCGCACTACTTACCCGTAGGGTCCCAAGGCGCTTCGACCGCTGCGAAACCCTTCCTGGCTTCCCTGAGAGATGGTCCCTTAATGGGTATCTCCAGGGTGAGACCAGGCATCCCCGGCGGTCTGGTGGGGCCGTTAGTGAAGATGAGGCAAGCTAATGCCCAGAGTTGCCGAGTGTGATCGCTGATCAGAGTGGGCACGAGGCGAGAGAATTATCGAGTCCGCTGACCCTGGTCCAGAAACCTGCCGCGCCGGGAATCGAACCCTGGTCCCGGGCCGTCCTCTGCTCTCGGGTCTGCCTCCTCTAACCAGTGAGCCACACTACTTCACTTGCGTGACCACCTACAACACTGCTTCAAATCAGGTGTCCAACATAATTAGGAAAAACTGGAAAATCATCAATTCAGGATCGAGGAAGTGGGAACCTCCTCGTTTTGCCTACAAGAGAGCGAAAAACTTGAAAGACCAGCTAGTGTCTACAAGGCCAAGAACAAACCCCGACCCACAGACAATACTATCCTTAATGCATGGGGTCTACCTAAACTCACTGGACACCAACCTTGTAACAATTGCAGTGTCTGCCATCTCACCTCCCCCTCAAAGACACTGAATTTGGAAAATGGAAAAATCTGGACACAACGTCAGTTTACAAATTGTAACTCCTCCAACCTGGTATACTTGATCATATGCCGTTGTGTCCTTAGATACATCGGCATGACCACCAGGAAAGTAAGAACTAGAATGACTGAGCACAGGAGCACCATGCGATGTGGCAAAAACATAAGTAAACTGACAGAACACTTTCTGTCCCATAATCACACTCCTAACGATTTCACATGGACTGTGATTGAACAATTTGAAAACTGTGATGAGAAAACCCTTCACACAAGAGAACAACAGTGGATTTATCGCCTTTCTACTCATTTAACGGGACTCAACGATTCCATACCATTGAACTCACTGACTACCTAGTCAGCAAAAACTGATCCGCTTGAATCACTGCCTCCGTTTGGACTCGTGGCCTGATCCCAGTCTGTACCTTTCCTTAGTGCTATGTCTCCATATTTTAACTCTTTTTCTTAAACCAGATAATAACTTGGGAAACCATAATGTGCTAACCGCATACCAGCACCAATGCGCATGCTCTTTCCATAAACACACTGGGCACACTGTGACGCTGTACCTACACTGATCACGAGCACATGCGCAGTAAATTAAACGAATAGGCGCGTTCCACATGGCCGCGCCCACTGCTCCACCCCTCCACAGGTGCTGCAATTGTGAAGGGTTATAAATACCCGACCGTGATTTACCAGTCAGTCACTCGGGACACCGCAGCAGGACTACAGGTTTATGGAGCTTGCAGACCGATAATTTCGTGAGTATAGAGACAACCTCAGCGCGACTGCCTAGGTAAGCAGCTTTTTCTCCAAACAGGATTGACTCTAATCTTTGCCTTCTACAATACCTAGGGTCCTCTCCCCCTGCCAGGGGACCCATGAGGCTTTAACAGCTAATAGCGAGTGTGAGGAAAAAGAAATTTTCTTACCTGTTTCTCACCCTTTGTCTATTTTCGCTGTTTAGTCCACCACTTACACCCCGTTTTTAACCGCCTTATAGTCACAACCGCCATGCAACTCTCATGGCCACGTTCCAACCTGCCGGTAAAGGTCGTTCACACACCTTAATTTGCCGGCAATATGTTGTGTTATAAGTATATCATACTTATTGACTCTACCCTGTACGTCTGTTTGTGTCTTTATGTTATGTGTATAGTAAAGAGGAGGGAATCCCCCTCCACACACGTATAGCACCTTAGCGTGTGCGACACTTTTTAAACAACACATATCACTTCATATAATTTATAGTTTTTTCACCCACACACTCATTGGTCCTGAGGAAAGCCAGATGTAAATATAAAAGGCCTGGCTGAAACATGTCGACCACATAGGACGTGGGAGCTCATAATTCACTCCACTGCGTCCGACTGCCTTTTTATTCGCTAGCGTGGGCCCAGATATTAAAGTTATCTATATACCCTTGGGAACTGGGACCTACTGCATAGCTTTTAAATCACTTTCTTACACACCCCCTCACAGCACACTCAGAGAAGTATACCAGCTCCTCAGTAATCTGGAGTCGAAGCACACCCTGGACACATTCGGTGTCACTGTGGGGGGCCCGATGATGAAGCATGCCACCAACTAGGTTGGTGGGTGAGGGCTTAACAACCAAACCAAGTGGTTTGCCATCATACGTACGTACTGAGTCTCCCTAAAAACACAACAAAGCTAGTCCTTTATTGATAAGTACATACGTTCAGTTTTAGATGCCATGTCTGGTGTGTTGTGTTCACTTTTAGATGCCACACCTGGAGTGTTGTGTTCAGTTTTAGATGCAATGTCTGGTGTGTTGTTTTCAGTTTTAGATCCCACGCCTGGAGTGTTGAGTTCAGTTTTAGATGCAATGTCTGGTGTGTTGCTTTCAGTTTTAGATGCCATGTCTGGTGTGTTGTATTCAGTTTTAGATCCCACGCCTGAAGTGTTGTGTTCAGTTTTAGATGCCACGTCTGATGTGTTGTGTTCAGTTTTAGATGCCACGCCTGGTGTGTTTTGTTCAGTTTTAGATGCCACGCCTGGTGTGTTGTGTTAAGTTTTAGATGCAATGTCTGGTGTGTTGTGTTTAGTTTTAGATGCCACGCCAGGTGTGTTATGTTCAGCTTTAGATGCCACGCCTGGTGTGTTGTGTTCAGTTTTAGATGCATTCTCTGGTGTGTTGTGTTCAGTTTTAGATGCCATGCCTGGTGTGTTGTGTTCAGTTTTAGATGCCACGCCTGGAGTGTTGTGTTCAGTTTTAGATGCCACGCCTGGTGTGTTGTGTTCAGTTTTAGATCCCACGCCTGGAGTGTTGTGTTCAGTTTTAGATGCAATGTCTGGTGTGTTG
This sequence comes from Lissotriton vulgaris, assembly GCF_964263255.1. Classification (NCBI taxonomy): domain Eukaryota; kingdom Metazoa; phylum Chordata; class Amphibia; order Caudata; family Salamandridae; genus Lissotriton; species Lissotriton vulgaris. Next base: position 86,532 of record NW_028241120.1, on the reverse strand, counting down.
CGTTCAGTTTTAGATGCCACATCTGGTGTGTTGTGTTCAGTTTTAGATCCCACGCCTGGAGTGTTGTGTTCAGTTTTAGATGCCACGTCTGATGTGTTGTGTTCAGTTTTAGATGCCACGCCCGGTGTGTTGTGTTCAGTTGTAGATGTCATGCCTGTTGTGTTGAGATCAGTTTTAGATGTCATGCCTGGTGTGTTGTGTTCAGTTTTAGATGCCACGCCTGGTGTCTTGTGTTCAGTTGTAGATGCCACGCCTGGTGTCTTGTGTTCAGTTGTAGATGCCACGCCTGGTGTCTTGTTCTCAGTGCCCCAAGTGTCATGTACAGAACTGGGCCTGGTATTGACAGAAAGTGGAGTATTATGTCCAGTTAGGGAGACCTCACCTATTGTACTGATTCCAGGAGTGGAGACCTGACCTGTGGGAGGGCAAACACATATTGAGGCAAATATCCGATTTGGGACAGTTAAAAGAAAGCCTGTGAAGTGTTGCATGATCTAAATCATTACTGAAATGAAAAATAAAAAAAATGCACATTGAAATTGTGAGATTTGTGGTTCAGTTAGTGTGAAAACCTGTATCAGCCACAGTCCCTCCTACCCAATCAAAATGGTAATCTGATGTAAAATGTGGTGCAAATGGAGAGTTAATAGTTTATTAAACAAATTTACTCTAAGCTCACAATAAAGATATTTTCAACCCCAAAGTCGTAACACAGACCCTGCAATGCAGGGGAGGTCCCAACCCTCTAATGGAGCCATAAACCTTCAAGCATGGCCCATTCGGCGCACTGTTAATGATTGTGTGTGAGATATGGAAGACTCGGGGTCCCTCATCATATTTTGCGGGGGGCATCATTTTGAGTTACGCCTCTGGGCAGCCCTCTCAAACTACATCTACCATGGGTTGGGAGGGGTCTAGAGGTCCACCACAATAAGCTACATCTACCATGGGTTGGGAGGGGTCTAGAGGTAGCCACAAAAAGCTATATCTACCATGAATTAGGGAGGGTCCAGAGGTCCACCACAATAAGCTACATCTACCATGGGTTGGGAGGGGTCTAGAGGTAGCCACAAAAAGCTATATCTACCATGAATTAGGGAGGGTCCAGAGGTCCACCACAATAAGCTACATCTACCACGAGTTGGGAGGGGTCTAGAGGTCCACCACAATAAGCTGTATCTACCATGGGTTTGGAGGGGTCTAGAGGTCCACCACAAAAAGCTATATCTACCATGGGTTGGGTAGGGTCTAGAGGTCCACCACAATAAGCTGTACCTACCATGTGTTGGTAGGTGTCTAGAGGTCTGCCACAATAAGCAACATCTACAATAGGTCGGGTCTAGAGGTCTGATGCAAAAAGCTATATCTACCATGAGTTGGGTAGGGTCTAGAGGTCGGCCACAATAAGCTATATCTACCATGGGTTGAGTGGGGTCTAGAGGTCCACCACAATAAGCTATATCTACCATGGGTTGAGTGGGGTCTAGAGGTCCGCCACAATAAGCTACATCTACAATGGGTTGGGAGGGGTCTAGAGGTCCGCTGCAAAAGCTATATCTACCATGAGTTGGGAGGGGTCTTGAGGTCCACCACAATAAGGTACATCCACCACGGGTTGGGAAGGGTCTAGAGTTCCACCACAATAAGCTGTATCTACCATGGTTTGGGTAGGGTCTAGAGGTCCACCACAATAAGCTGTACCGACCATGTGTTGGGAGGGGTCTGAGGTCTACCACAATAAGCTATATCTACCATGGGTGGGGTAGAATCTAGAAGTCCGCCACAATAAGCTACATCTACATAGGGTTGGGTCTAGAAGTTCACCGAAAAAAGCTATATCTACCATGAGTTGGGTAATGTCTAGAGGTTGGCCACAATAAGCTACATCTACAATGGGTTGGGTATGGTCTTGTGGTCCGCCACAAAAAGCTATATCTACAATGACTTGGGAGGGGTCTAGAGGTCCACCACAATAACCAACATCTACAATGGGTTGGGTAGGGTCTAGAGGTCGGCTGCAAAAAGCTATATCTAAGTCCACCACAATAAGCTACATCTACATAGGGTTGGGTCTAGAAGTTCACCGAAAAAAGCTATATCTACCATGAGTTGGGTAATGTCTAGAGGTTGGCCACAATAAGCTACATCTACAATGGGTTGGGTATGGTCTTGTGGTCCGCCACAAAAAGCTATATCTACAATGACTTGGGAGGGGTCTAGAGGTCCACCACAATAACCAACATCTACAATGGGTTGGGTAGGGTCTAGAGGTCGGCTGCAAAAAGCTATATCTAAGTCCACCACAATAAGCTACATCTACATTGGGTTGTGAGGGGTCTAGAGATCCACCACAGTACGCTATATCTACCATGGGTTGGGTAGGGTCTATAGGTCCACCACAATAAGCTACATCTACCATGGGTTGGGTAGGGTCTAGAGGTCCAACACAATACGCTGTAATTACCATGGGTTGGGTAGGGTCTGGAGGTCCACCACAATAAGTTACATCAACCATGGGTTCGGAGGGGTCTATAGGTCCGCCAAAATACGCTGTATCTACCATGGGTTTGGTAGGGTCTAGAGGTCCAACACAATACGCAATTTCCACAATTTACACTTCCATCCAAACGCCTGATTATTTCAAGTGGTCCAGAAAATTGCAGCTTTTTACCTATAAGTGGTGCGAGGTGTACGACACCCGGTAATAACCGGGTGCGATAAAGTTTGCACCCTCAGTTGCATTTCAGCAGGTCAAACCTGCCGGAATTTAGCAGGGGATAAACATCTGCTATGTACAGGGAAATGTGCGTTTGATGCTGTAAGCACAAAACTCCAGATGCTGTGTCCAATTACAGAGAAAAAAACCTCAGCGTTGGCACAGTTTATCGCACTCCATAAATCCCAAGCCCCAGAGTGTTGGGTTTTATCAGGCACAATAAACTCTGCCTACCTCTACCAAGCACTTGTAACCAGGCCCTTAGTCTCCGAGATGGATGTCCAAGATCACCACAAGGGCAGTGCAAGACGGGGACCACTGACGTCCTCAGTTTCAGTGAGAAAAAGTCTGAGTGGGACAAACCTGACTTCTGCAGTTGCAGAGGTCGCTTCAAGTTGTGATCACTTGGTTGCCTTTTCCCATCAGCGCATTGTACCATCACACTGCAGCCCTGATTATAAGTGGTAACTAATAACAAATGGGGTTGGCTCTAACCAGTAAGGCTGAGCCTAATCAACTAAATAACAAAAAAGAATGCCAGTACTGATACTCAATTTGAAACAAATATTTAAAGCCAAAGTACAGACGACAGTTCAATACTCAGGACTGCTATTAGATAGCTGTTTATTCAAAAATATTTTGATGATGCACGATTTTGATTTAGTGCTCAAGTTCAAACACATTTATTTAGCAAGAAAGGACATCAAGACACGAAAAGTGGAAATAAAATCTCATCCATACGATCACTCGTTAATCATCAAGCATGTCACTTTCAAACCTCTTACATTCAAACATTCAAGCTGAAAACCTCACACAATCTGGAAGGTCAATGAACCAGTTGGTGAAGTAATAGGTCTGCTACAAAATCTAAAGCATTCTATAATATTCTAAATCATACACTATTGATAATTTGGTTAAATCAAAAAGATTTTCATCAGAATTTACAACATTAGGTGTATAGACACACATCAAGTTGCGAAATTAATAAGCACCAAGGTGCAATTAGCAGACCCAAAGGCCTACGCGTTTCGAATCCCTTTGAATGTCAGGATTCTCTTCAGGGCCGAGCGTCTCTGTAAAAAAGAAATAGAAGAAACCATGTGTCTAATATCTAAAACCAAGAGTACTTGAGAGCGCTACTACACCTATGCAACACTCCAGCTTACCAGTCTTTCTGTAACCAGTAGAAAATGTTCCAAAGAGTGACCTCCTATAGAAGTGAGGAAGAAGAAAAAAGAAAAAAGAAAAGAGGGGAGGATTTTGTAAGCAGCGAGTCCTTTAAACGGGCAGCGTCAAAGAAGTTCATGGTGGAATAACAACCTCTTGGCAGGATTACCTCTGCAAAAGAACGCTGTGTACTCAGCTTGCTGGTACCATTACTTCAGCTCGCTGGTGTTGGGTGGAAGGATCTAATACAAAAACAGGGGAGGCGAACTGTAATTGACCGCGAGTGAAGATGAAATGTGGAAGGCCAGTGTACCCAGCGTGTTCTTACCGTGCAAGTCCTTGTACCGCAGCACAGTGATAGTTGAAGATTAGTTGGTCGGACGTGGCCAGCTCACAATGTCGGACGAGGCCAGCTCACAATGTCTGAACCATGTGACCAAGAGCCAGTGTGCTCGAAACGCGTCTTCTTTGTGCCCAATAAAGAAAACTTGAGCTTACCCGGCTGGTGCGGCTTGTCATTCCTTCGCTTTGCGGGAAGTTCGAGAGAATATATATATATATATATATATATATATATATATATATATATATATATATATATATACATATATATATATACATCATATCACGAGGCCAGCTCACAATGTCTGAACCTGAGCTAGGGCCATCTGGGCTCTCTGGGGGAAGGACTCAGGAATCCCGGTAGTCGCACACTAAATTGAAAAGGGAGGAAAAGAGTGAATCATCCGACCGCCCCCACTCACAGGTACTAGTAATGTCGAGCGGGGATCTAACCACTCCACACTCACACCCTCTTACTTCATCAAGGTGTGTTCCTCTCTGTAACCCTGCCGGTGTCTGCTTCTTCCTCCCGAATAACAAGGGAGTAAGGGTGCCAACAGGATTTTTAAACCCTGTACACATCATCCTATTGGTCGGTAACATTCCCCTCTCCAAATGGTATGGAGCTGTGATGTGAGCATATGCTATTCATTTCCTCCCTGTCATATGTTGCTGCTCCCTTTGGGCCTGATTCACAGAACTAACATAAGACAAAATCCTAAACGTTCTACCATTTTGGTATTCACAGAAGGCACCTACTTATTTCGGTATTCACAGAAGCCGTGGTGGATCCTCCATGGGGGCGTTTGGGCGCCGGCCCCCCTGCTTTCTCGCCATGCGAGAAGGCAGAAACAAATGGTAGTTATTAACTACCATTGTTTCTGCCTTCTCACACGGCGAGAAAGCAGAACTTCCTGGTTTAGAGTGGGGGTGTTACTCAAGAGCAGGGGAGAGTGGCTTGAGGGAGTGGCTTTCCCACTGTTGTTAATACTGACTGTTTGGGCAGCCTGAGGCTGCCCAAACAGACGTATTAACAACAGTGGGAAAGCCACTCCCCCAAGCCCCTCCCCCCTGCCCTCGAGTAACACTACCCACTCACTCTCCCTGTTCTCTCTGTATGCTGCAGCAGCATACGGAGAGAAAATGACGTAGCCTGGGGCAGCGGCCGCACCAATCAAAAACGCGGCGGTGGAGAGGGAGGCTGCCTGCCGCGCCGCCTTCCTGATGACCTGCTGCCTGCAGGACTTGAACCAGGACGGCGAGAGTCGGGACGGAGTCTCTATGGACGGTAAGTTGTTTATTTTATTTTATATATATTTGTTGTTTTCTTTTGTTTCCAAACCCCTCTGTGTCCCTCGCACAGCGCCCCCGACACCCCTGGCACCCTCGCCCCCTTCCTTCCGTCCTTGCCCGTCACTGCTCTGCTTCCCATGCAGACCTCGTCGCCTGAGAGTTCACTGCTTTCAAAGAATCCTGATTATTCAAGCAAAAATGAAGGTCTTGGAGTGCGGAATTCCCTCCCATGACTGGGCCTGCGCCCCCTTCTGCAGCCCTAAGGCTGGTCCAACATGCCAGACCCAAAGCAGGCGTGTGCCTTCTCTGCACGCAGAAGCCCCGGGACCTGCAAACTTTGCTTAAACTGCATTCATGTTTTAAGCTGCGTTTAATGCGCTCCCCCCCTGCAGACACCACACCACACCCCCCTCGGTCCACCAACTGCCGGCATGAATATTAATAGAGGTCTTATTCTGATTAAATGGGATTCAGAGGAAATCCCCCTTCAATCCGGCAGTTCAGACGCCTCAAGTTCCCACCCTGTATGAATTTCGATTCAGGCATAAAACTACAAAATCTGACGGGTAGCGGATTTCGTGCTTGGCGCTGTAGCGTCTGTGCCGTGGAGATGAGTGAAGGGAACCCTCGGGTGGACCGACGCCAACCCCAGGAACAGGTCCCATCTGTGGCCCTGCAGCGCCACTCTATAGAGACAGTGGCACCCTGACAGAAGAAGCCTGAAGCCTGAAACCCCACTCTCACAGAGACAGGGACACCCCACTCTCTCCAGAGACAGGGACACCCCGAGAAGAGGCATGAAGCCTGAAACCCCACTCTCCCTGAGACAGGGACACCCCACTCTCTCCAGAGATAGGGACACCCCACTCTCTCCAGAGATGGGGACACCCGACAGAAGAGGCCTGTAGTCTGTAAACCCCACTCTCCATAGGGACAGGGACACACCGACAAAACAACAAGCCTGTGGCCTGGAAACCTGGAGTCCAGGGATGCTTTGATCATGCTGCCAGTGTGGTTTACTTTCATGGGAGTGCTTCATAGTAATTTCAAGTAATGTGTTCTGGGACTGTAGGCACCTCTCTTCCATTACTCTCCGAGGGGCATACCATACAGCATTAAACACCAGAATTGTGTTTGGAATCTTTCTTGTTGGTCTTTCTGGCAGCTGGTGAGGGACTTGCTTTGGGCAGTTGAGAAGATGTTTGATAGGTGATATACCATGAGGGCTAGGGTGTTTAGGAGGTATCTCCTGGGTACCTCCCGTAGGTGGTTCAGTCTCGCGAACTTGCCGCAGTGAAGTACAACAATTGTTTTACACCTCACCTCTTTCAAATGTCACCAGCCGCCACTGCACAGAAGTTAGGAGTCCGAACTTTAGGACTCCAAAATGCCCTATGAGAATACAGAAAGTCTTAAATTAGGATTTTTCTCAGTTTAGGAGTAGTAAAGTTAGGACTCCTAACTTCTGTGAATGCCAAAATGAGTAAGGGCCCGATGTAGGTACCAAATACCGGTCGGAAACGGCCGATTTCGGTAGTTTCCGACCGGTATTTGGCCTACTGAGATGTAGGGGACCTTTTTTTGTCCGATTCGGTATTTTACCGATTCGGTAAAATTACCGAATCGCAAAAATACCGAATCGGTAATTTTACCGATTTTTTTAAATTGGGATGTAGGTGGACTACTTTTAGTCCCACAGGCCCTTCAGATTCGGTATTTTAACACCCAATCCAATTGGGTGTTAAAATACCGAATCCAGGTGTGCCTGCACATGTGTGCATGCACACCTATGCCATGTGACAGACAGACATGCCCTTAGGGCATGTCTGTGTGCCACATGGCTCACATACCTTTTTTTGGGGTGCTGGAGGGTGTCAAAGTGACACCCCCTGCACCCTTGCACAAATCGGTAATTACCGAATCGGTAATTACCGATTCGGTAATGCCCATTGATTCCTATGGGCTTCAAGGCCCATAGGAAGCAATGGGGGATACCGAATCGGTATTTACAGAATCGGTAAATACTGAATCTTACAGATTCGGTATTTACCGAATCTGAAATACCTACATCTCCCCCCCTCTAATTTACCACTTCATAAATACCGATTCGGTATGATTCTGTATTTATGAAGTGGTAAATGTAGATTTACCTACAACGGGCCCATAGTGCCTTCTGTGAATACCAAAATTATAGTAAGTTTAGAATTTTGTCTTAAGTTAGGTCTGTGAATCGCGCCCTTTGAATTTACAAGAGCAGTGGTAGCCGAATGTTGGTAACCTGCAGCCAAGTGGTATTTGTTGTAAATATAAAGGTCAGTTTGGCGTATCACATTGGCTTTTAATTGATCTATTTCACTGATTTGTTCTTCGTTAGAAGTGCCTCCCTGACTTCCAGGTGTAGGCCACTCTTCATCAATCCGGGGTTTTGATGAGCGTGGGGAGTCCTGTCATGAAGCAAGACACCTGGTGGTGCATGACGATATCCCGTCACATTTCTGCGTATATCCAGAAATAGGCTGCTGTGAGGTGGAGCATTGTTTGGTATACACAAATAAATTAAATATCGGGTGGCTCAGTTGTGTTAAAATGGTTGTGACTGGAGGCCAGCTCCCCCTTGAGACCCTATTGCCTCTCTTTCCCTGTGTGGATAGAGACCAGGGTTATTGTGTTTTGATTTTTTTTTCATCTCCCTTTTTTAGAGCGCACAGCCATATTTACCTCGGAAGTAGTGTGGACAGAACATTCGCCTATTTTTAATGGACGCCCTCAATCTATCAAACTCTAAAGTGCCCGTAAGTGTGTCTTTTGGTGCTAAAGATCTTCTAGAGAAGTTAAAACCAGGAGCCACATGGGCTACATACACCTCTTGGTAGAGGATATGGTCTAATGGCTAGGGGGTCGACCTCAAATATGGGGTACCTGGCAGGTTTGAGTCTCGGCAATGACGCTCAACATCCTGTGATTCTGGGCAAATCGTGTAATCTCCCCGTACCTAACAAAAATGAATGTGTCTTTGTGTAACACAACTGGTGCTCATGTAAAGAGCTCTGATACCTTCATGTCAAGTTTGCGCTATATGAAATAAATAAAAAAATCTCTGCAAGGTTCAGCGTAATTTTTGTTTCTTTTGGTAAAAAACTCTGAGTGGAATGAACCGGGGATTCTATCTTGGCAAGAGGGCACCTTTCTGGAGTAGCCTTGGCACCTTGTCCCTGCCCTAATTTCAGGATGATGGATGTCTTCCTCCTGGCCCTAAAATTCCCAGGCTGCTAGAGAGGGTTTCTAGAACACTCTGGCCCAGAAAGCTGTAAGAGACAATCTCACCCACAGACTGAAGCCAGGTTCCGCCCAAAGTCCAACCCCAGCCGGTCCCTCCCCAGAGATGCCTTCTGTGTCCCTCATCTCCAGGATCCTACACGCCACTCATGCCTAAATGAAATGAAATTAATTCGTACTTGTATAGCGCACTTATACCTTGAGGTGTCTTGGCGCTGTACGCATACCACTGTGGATCACTTCCTGGCTTTTCCCTGTGAATTGCCCACTCCTGGGCACCCCCAAGGTGAAGACAGGCATCCCAGCGCTATTGGGGCCATTGTGGAGATACAAGGCCAGATGGAGGTGGCCATTTACCGGCCGGTAACGGCCGATTTCGGCCGTTACCGACCAGTAAATGGGTTTTTGGGATTTAGGGGGCCAATTTTACCGAATCTGTAAAATTACCGAATCAGTAAATTTACCGATTCGGTAAAATACTGAATCGGTATTTTTACCGATTCTGTAACTTCTAGATGTAGGTGGGACTCTTCTGAGTCCCAAAGGCTTTCAGATTCGGTATTTTACCACCCAATCCAATTGGGTGGTAAAATACCGAATCCAGGTGTGCATGCACATGTGTGCATGCACACCTTTGCCATGTGACAGACAGACATGCCCTAAGGGCATGTCTGTGCCACATGGCACACATGCCTGTATTTGGGGTGCTAGAGGGTGTCAAAGTGACACCCCCTGCACCCTTGCTGGAATCGGTATTTACCGAATCGGTAAATACCGATTCCGTAATGCCCATTGATTCCTATGGGCTTCAATGCCCATAGGAATCAATGGGCATTACCGAATCGGTAATTACAGAATCGGTAAATACCGAATCTATTCGATTCGGTATTTACCGATTCTGTAATACCTACATCCCCCCCTCTATTTTACCACTTCTTAAATACCGAATCGGTAAAATTCGGTATCTAAGAAGTGGTAAAATAAAATTACCTACATCTACGCCTAAGCAAGCTATTGCCCAGAGTTGCTAAGTGGGACCCGTGATTAGAATAGGTACCGAGGCGAGAATTATCAGGTCAGAGGAAATTGAGCCCAAGACCGGCCGAGGTGGGAAATGAACCCTGGTCCTGGCCCGGCCTCTGCATCAGGGTCTGCCGCTCTAACCATTGAGCCACACATCTCCACAAAGGGCTAATTTTCTGTAACCTACATGTTGCTCATGCCTCAAGGGCTCATTTTCTGTGACCTACACGTCACTCATGCCTCCAAGACACATGTTCTGTGACCTACATGTCACCCATGCTTTAAGTGTGCATGTTCTGTGAGTGATGGACGCTTGCACGAGTCTTCGGTACTAAACACATTCTTCAGGGAAGGAAGCTTGCACGCGCTGCATTCTTAAGCCTGGGAAGATTTCTTTGCTACTGATGTGCTGTCCATGTTCTGTGAGGCTGCTGCCTAACCTGTGCGTGTCCTGTGAAGGGGGAAGGTTGCACTGAGTGGCAGCGTTAGGGTGGTGCGACCAGTCCTGTGGCACCAGGTGCCTAGCTCGTGGGCAGGAGGGGCATATGCATGACACAAGAGCAGCCCCCAGAGCAATGTGTGCGCCCAGCATTTGTGCAGGGCATTAACTTAAAGTGGTTAATGCCCTTGATGGAGAGATCTGTGATTGGTCTAGACAGCGTGACTCATCACAAATCAGCCATCAGGACAATCAATCAATCAATCAATCAAAAAAATTTATAGAGCGCCCTACTTACCCGGAGGGTCTCAAGGCGCTTGGGGGGGGGGGGTTGTGCTGCTACTGCTCGAAGAGCCAGGTCTTGAGCTTCTTCCTGAAGGAGAGGTGGTCTTGGGTCAGGCGCAGGTCGGTCGGGAGGGAGTTGCAGGTCTTGGCGGCCAGGTAGGAGAAGGACCTTCCTCCTGTTGTTGTTCTTCGGATGCGGGGGACGGCGGCGAGGGCGTGACTGGCTGATCGGAGTTGGCGTTTGGGAGTGTAGAAGTTGACGCGGTTGTTGAGGTAGCTCGGGCCTTGATCATGTAGGGCTTTGTGTGCGTGGGTGAGGAGACGGAAGGTGATTCTTTTGTTGACGGGGAGCCAATGCAGGTCTCTCAGATGTCCGGAGATGTGGCTGTGTCGTGGGATGTCGAGGATGAGTCTGGCTGAGGCGTTCTGGATCCGCTGGAGTCTCTTCTGGAGCTTCGCGGTGGTTCCGGTGTAGAGGGCGTTGCCGTAGTCCAGTGGGCTGGTGACGAGGGCCTGGGTGACCGTCTTCCTGGTCTCGGTGGGGATCCACCGGAAGATCTTCCGTAGCATGCGCAGGATGTTGAAGCATGACGAGGAGACGGCGTTGACTTGTCTGGTCATGGAGAGGGAGGAGTCCAGGATGAAGCCCAGGTTGCGTGCGTGGTCTGTCGGCTTGGGTGCGTTGCCCAGGGCGGGGGGCCACCAGGAGTCGTCCCAGGTGGAGGGCGAGGAACCCAGGATGAGGACTTCCGTCTTGTCTGAGTTCAGTTTCAGGCGGCTGGTCGTCATCCACTCGGCTACGTCTTTCATCCCCTCGTGGAGGTTGGCTCTGGCGGCGGCGGGGTCGTTGGTCAGGGAGAGGATCAGCTGGGTGTCGTCGGCGTAGGAGATGATGTTGAGGTTGTGTTGGCGTGCGATGGCCGCGAGGGGGCTCATGTAGACGTTGAAGAGGGTGGGGCTCAGCGAGGATCCTTGAGGGATGCCGCAGATGACTTCGGTGGCCTCTGACTTGTACGGTGGTAGGCGGACTCTGTGTGTTCTTCCAGCGAGGAAGGAGGTGATCCATTCCAGAGCCTTCTCCTGGATTCCGACGTTGCTGGGGCGCTGTACTAGGGTGCAGTGGCAGACAGTGTTGAATGCCGCGGAGAGGTCTAGGAGGATGAGGGCCGCTGTTTCTCCGTTGTCCATCAGGGCTCGGATGTCATCGGTGGCAGCGATGAGGGCGGTCTCGGTGCTGTGGTTGGCTCGGAAGCCAGACTGTGAGGGGTCGAGGGATCCATTCGTCTCGAGGAAGGCGGCCAGCTGTTTGTTGACGGTCTTCTCGATGACTTTGGCTGGGAACGGGAGGAGCGAGATGGGGCGGTAATTCTTGAGTTCGGTGGGGTCCGCTGTAGGTTTCTTTAGCAGGGCGCTGAGTTCTGCGTGCTTCCAGCTCTCCGGGAAGGTAGCGGTGTCGAAGGAGGTGTTGATGATGTCCCGCAGGTGGGGTGCGATGATGGCGGCGGCCTTGTTGAAGACGTGGTGAGGGCAGGGGTCGGTTGGAGATCCGGAGTGGATGGAGTTTATCATGCGGACGGTGTCTTCGGTGCTGATCGGAGTCCAGGCGCGGATAGTGGTGGTGGGGGGCGGTGGTTCGGTCGTGGCTAGCGTCGGTTGCGTGCTGAAGCTGTTGTGTATGTCCGCGATCTTGTTGTGGAAGTAGGAGGCGAGGGAGTTGCAGAGGTCTTGCGATGGGGTGATGTAGTTGTCAATGTCGCTGATGCAAAGCACAACGTGTAACGTGCCGGTCATACATTTGTCTTTTATGCAGATAGCTCAGTGGGCTTCTGCCTTTGTCACAGAGAACCTCTGTTACTTGCAGTTCATAAGTTACAATCCTTCCAATACAGCACAGTGAGCTATGAACCATTATCAAAGCGCTGCATGTGGACCGCACGCCACAGCTTCAAACCGCCTTCTTTTTTCCTCTATCTTTTGTTATTCAAGGATGCTAAAAAAGGTACCTTCAGTTAGTAATAAGTCATTACTAGTATGAGTAACCCCAACAAATCTGCTTTGTATTGCATGCTGACTACGTCACAGCACAATGTGTTCTTTTGGGGTTGCATTTACACCACAAATCCTGATTTGCCTCAGAATATCTCAAAAGTAAAGCAAAGTAGACCTATGAGCAACTTTGTGCGACTTTGCATCAAGGGTATTCTGTGGGTGGTACCTGGGTTTCCCACTGTGGTGCCAGCGTGTGTGCTTCGGTGCAAGACCGCCTGAAGCGCGTCAGCGCCAGTGGAGAGCGCAACAGCGTCATAACTTAGAAAACATGGCGATGTGTCCTCTCTCCCTTTCCTTCAATGCAGCCCAGTAACCAAGGTCAAACCTGGCACTTTGTTCTCCAAACCAAGCACTCTGAACATATAATGTACATCAGTGTGGGTGGCATGTGATTCCTACACCATGAAGCCCTCGTTTTCTGATGTAACATTTCCTATACACAGATTGTGTATAATTGTATAATTTATTGTTTCTGTGTGTGTATTGTAAAGCGCAGTGATGCCCTAGACTGGGATGTTTAGCGCTATGAGACACATTAAACATCAGAGAAGGGCAGGGAAAGATGAGGGGCACTGTTGGAGGGTGGTGGTGAGGGAATCCATGGAGGAGGGCAATGGGGGTGCCAACAAGATTGTCACACCGGGTGCCACCAACGCGGAGGCCGCCCGGATTCTGCTTCTGCCCTTGTTGTACCTTTCCCCCTATGAGAGGGAATTGTGCACCATCTCGGCCCACAGAGTATTTGTAAGATGAAGAGGAGCCTTTCCCTCGTTGCCCCATCCTGTGAAAAAAAGAGGGGGTTGCATTCGCTTAACACACCCCATGATCCAGGCGCTGCTTCACAATACTTGATGAGAAATATCAAGACTTGTTATCCTGAGGAAGGCCTCTGACCTCTTAGGGGCCCGAGTGCCGAAACATGTTGTAATAATCAGAAGTTAAAGGCATGTTAGCCGGAAATGGCTGATGGCTTTATGTGTTATTGTGTCACTTGGCCAGTCCCATACTTTTTACATTTTATAAAAACAGATTCCCTTGTTTTTGTGAAAAGACAAACATCAGGGATGGTTAATTCCAACAGTTGAAATGCTTCCACTGCAGAGGAAGGCAGGGAGTCTCCGGCTCTGCGACACCGAGGGAGGGGCAGACAGCTAGACAAGCCTCCTTGCCAGGGTGCCTGCTTGCCTGAAGGAAATGTAATTGTGCTAATCTGCAGATGTAAAGGGTGCCTGGAACTTGGTATTTGCTTTAATTGACGGAATCATTTCAAGCTTCCTGGTGAGACAGATTTGTTCTTTTTGTGAAGTATTCTCAGGGAGCTATCAGCTGAGCAGTGAAGTGCACACTTTTAATGGAGAGTTATAAAAAAAAAATGCACTACGTACAGGCTAGGTATTACTAAAATCTGTATTTTGAAGCACTTTTTTATCTTAACTATTTTAGCACATTCTGTGGTAGCATAACATTCTGTTTGTAATGCAAGTTTAAAATATTGACTTTCATACTCACGGGGCTTTCTGTCACAGAGCGACCTCATAGCACTAAAAATACATACGTCACTATTCTCCGCTGCACCAACCAGGACTCAGTTCTGTGACTCTCTGGTCACACACAGACCTCTGCAGTGCATTAAATAATAAAAGTTTCATATTGCACAGTAGTGCTTTTCCCCACTAATTTATTTATTTTATTTATTTTCAAAGTTTTATAGAGCACGAACAAGATCCTTACAGATATCAGAGCGCTTTACATACATATGAAATGAGGAGAAAAAAAAAGAAAAGAAAACGTAACAAGGCAATTTGTGCAAATAGTGAACAGTGCAAGGTAACAAAATGTGAGTGGGTGGTAGATTCAGATAATAAAGTACAAGAGAGAGATAAACAGCCAACAGTATTTCCATATTATATGTTCAAGTGAATTTAGCCAACAGGATCGATTTGACTTCCTTTTTGAAGGATGCAGTAGATGAGATAAGTCTTGTTTCTGGAGGAAGGGCATTCCAGATCCTGGGGGCCATCCCTGAAAAGGAGCGTTTGTATGTTTTTTTCTTGTGGAATCTCTGAGGTTTCAAAAGGAGAGTTTCTGCGCTTCTTGTCGCTCTTGAGCCTCCTGAGATTGTCAGTTTCTGGGCGATGTAGCTGGGCGCATTGTGGTGTAAGGCCTTATGAGTAATGCACGCGATTTTCAAGTGTATTCGGGCTTCGTAGGGTAGCCAATTCAGCGAGATGTGGGAGGGTTTTTTGAACCAGTGATGAGCCTCGCTGCCGCATTGATAGAGGCTCTTTATTAGGCGGTTGTTGATAGGGGGAGGCCGCAGAGGGCGGCACTTCCATAATCAATCCGAGGGATAACTAGCGCTTCGGCTGCAGTCCTAAAGTCGTTGGCTGGGAGGAAGGGTTTTAATTTCCTCAAGGTATGGATTTGGAAATTAGCACCCTTCGTTGCGTTGCTGATATGTTGTTGCATATTGAGATTGGAATCGATGGGTAACGTGCATTTATTTTTAGTTTAAGCTGTGCAGGATTGTATATGTAGTCACCTAAAGAAGAACGACTTAAAAAAGTGACAACACATTTTGTATTTTTAGCGACACCTTTGACCCCGCCCCCATGCTTGGATGCCACTCCCCCTTTGCACACTGCATCACAGTCCCCATACTTTTTTTGATGCACTTCCACCGCACGTGCCAGTCTTGTGAAGTAAATAAAAAAGATGCACTGTTCCAAAGTCTCTGTACCTGAGGGATCAACAGCCCAGTGGGTGTGAGGAAGAGACAGCCTTTCGAATGCAGACGCGCATCACTGAGAGTGGACTCAGAGGAACAAGCCTTGAAAAAACAAACCGGCAGGCCTTGAAGCCTAGGGTGCCGTGGGACGCTCCTTACATCCCCCTCTTTCCCCGTTTGTGATGATCTAAAATTACCACATCCGTTGCCCCTCACAGGTAATGAAATGAAATGAAATTAAAACAAATTTATGTAGCACTACTAAGCCCAATGGGCATCAAGGCGCCTAATGGCTTTACTGATGAATGATGACCTCGCGCACGCATCTTTCATCCTTACAAGGCCACTGATTATTAGCGTTAGATGACCGCGCACGCGCATCCTTTCACCCTTACACACCCCTTGATTATCAAGGTAAGATGACCGCGCATCCTTTCTCCTTATATGGCCCGATTACGAATATGGGAAACGCAAAGGACTTGTGTAGGGTTTTGGCGGACGGGTCACTATGTCACAACATAACGGATATCCCGTCTGTCTTATTAAATGTGCCATAGGACATACTGCACCGGTAATAAGTAAGCCCCTAAATATGAAGTCTCTTGTTACAAATGGCTCATTAAAATCCCTTTCATTTCCCCACCACTAATTACCCGTTCAGATCTCAGCTCTACAGCTCATGTTTGCTGTTTTAATCCTACTGTGCAGAGGCAGCCACGAGAAGCTGATCCAGGCCGAGGGAATCAAGACATAATCTGTGTGCAGCACAGTTTCAACAACAGTCTATCCAGAGAGTTACTCAGCCAATGTTCACCTCCTGAGAGTGTGAGGATGTCACGTGCCATACTGCACCCTGCCAGCCCTCCCTTCTTCTAATGTGAGAGAAGCTCACGAGGTGGCTCAGCGTGTTACGTACTCGTTGCAGAGAGAATCTCTCAAGATGGCTCAGCGTGTTACGTACTCGCTGCAGAGAGAATATCTCAAGGTGGCTCAGCATGTTACGTACTCGCTGCAGAGAGAATATCTCAAGGTGGCTCAGCGTGTTACGAACTCACTGCCGATTGAAATTCTCAAGGTAGCTCAGCGTGTTACATACTCACTGCAGAGTGAATCTCAAGGTAGCTAAGCATGTTACGTACTCACTGTAGAGAGAATCTCGCAAGATGGCTCAGCGTGTTAGGTACTCACTGCAGATTGAATCTCTCAAGGTGGCTCAGCGTGTTACATACTCACTGCAGAGTGAATCTCAAGGTAGCTAAGCATGTTACGTACTCACTGCAGAGAGAATCTCGCAAGATGGCTCAGCATGTAATGTACTCGCTGCAGAGAGAATCTCGCGAGATGGCTCAGTGTATTACGTACTCAATGCAGAGTGAATCTCACAAGATGGCTTAGCGTGTTATGTACTCGCTGCAGAGTGAATCTCTCATGGTGGCTCAGCGTGTTACATACTCACTACAGAGTGAATCTCGCAAGATGGCTCAGCATGGAACACACTCGCTGCGGAGTAAATCTCATAAGATGGCTCAGCGTGTTTCATACTCGCTGCAGAGCGAATCTCTCAAGATGGCTCAGCGTGTTACATAGTTGCTGCAGAGTGAATCTCTCAAAATGGCTCAGCATGTTACGTACTCGCTGCAGAGTGAATCTCTCAAGTTGACTCAGCATGTTACGTACTCACTGCAGAGTGAATCTCTCAAGATGGCTCAGCGTGTTACGTACTCACTGCAGAGTGAATCTCTCAAGGTGGCTCATCGTGTTACGTACTCACTGCAGAGTGAATCTCTCAAGATGGCTCCGCGTGTTACGTACTCACAGCAGAGTGAATCTCTCAAGATGGCTCAGCGTGTTACATACTCACTGCAGAGTGAATCTCAAGGTAGCTAAGCATGTTACGCACTCACTGCAGAGAGAATCTCGCAAGATGGCTCAGTGTGTTACGTAATCACTGCAAAGTGAATCTCACAAGATGGTTCAGCGTGTTATGTACTCACTGCAGAGAGAATCTCGCGAGATGGCTCAGTGTGTTACGTACTCAATGCAGAGTGAATCTCACAAGATGGCTTAGCGTGTTATGTACTTACTGCAGAGAGAATCTCAGAAGATGGCTTAGCATGTTATGTACTCACTGCAAAGTGAATCTCTCATGGTGGCTCAGCGTGTTACATACTCACTACAGAGTGAATCTCGCAAGATGGATCAGCATGGAACGTACTCGCTGCGGAGTGAATCTTACAAGATGGCTCAGCGTGTTACATACTCGCTGCAGAGTGAATCTCTCATGATGGCTCAGTGTGTTACATACTCGCTGTAGAGTGAATCTCTCAAAATGGCTCAGGGTGTTACGTACTCGCTGCAGAGTGAATCTCTCAAGATGGCTCAGCATGTTACATACTTGCCGCAGAGTGAATCTCGCAAAATGGCTCAGCTGGTTGCGTACGCGCTGCAGAGTGAATCTCTCAAGATGGCTCCGCGTGTTACGTACTCACAGCAGAGTGAATCTCTCAAGATGGCTCAGCGTGTTACATACTCACTGCAGAGTGAATCTCAAGGTAGCTAAGCATGTTACGCACTCACTGCAGAGAGAATCTCGCAAGATGGCTCAGCGTGTTACGTACTCACTGCAAAGTGAATCTCACAAGATGGTTCAGCGTGTTATGTACTCACTGCAGAGAGAATCTCGCGAGATGGCTCAGTGTGTTACGTACTCAATGCAGAGTGAATCTCACAAGGTGGCTTAGCGTGTTATGTACTTACTGCAGAGAGAATCTCAGAAGATGGCTTAGCATGTTATGTACTCGCTGCAAAGTGAATCTCTCATGGTGGCTCAGCGTGTTACATACTCACTACAGAGTGAATCTCGCAAGATGGATCAGCATGGAACGTACTCGCTGCGGAGTGAATCTCACAAGATGGCTCAATGTGTTACATACTCGCTGCAGAGTGAATCTCTCAAGATGACTCAGCGTGTTACATACTCGCTGTAGAGTGAATCTCTCAAAATGGCTCAGGGTGTTACGTACTCGCTGCAGAGTGAATCTCTCAAGATGGCTCAGCGTGTTACATACTCGCTGCAGAGTAAATCTAGTAAAATGGCTCAGCTGGTGGCATACGCGCTGCAGAGTAAATCTCGCAAGATGGCTCAGTGGTTTACGCAGTCACTGCAGAGAGAATCAGTCTAGGTGGCTCAGCGTGTTACATACTCACTGCTAAGAGCTGCCAAGTCAAGGCACGCATCATCATTGTCTAGATTAATAGCAGCATGTTTTATTCGGAATGCATAGAATTTAGTCCTGTTAATTAATTAGAGCAGGGGAAATCCTGAAACTTGCAGATTTCTGTGACATTGCCTGAAATTTTGCAATCCTCTTTTTATATGATTCCAGCTGCAGGAGACTGGTTTCTGCCGAGCATGCCTCATTCGAGAAATGCTTGAACCAGTGTGCCTGCTGTTTCTTGTGTGATTTTTTTGCGCAAGGTCTTTCCTTTTGTGAAATGTTCATTCATGATACCTTTCATGATACCTGCAAACAGTATTTCTTCTATTCCAATATCCCCAGAATCTCTTTCAAAAACTATGTAGCACACCCCTAAAGTGAAAGGATTACTGGCCTTGTAGAAGTCTGGTCTCTCATGCACATATGAGTAGGACGTTGTCTCTTCGCATAAAATGCACTTCTTTCTCGTTTTGCAAATACCTTCCCAGCATAAGAGGGTCATCAAACCATAAAACACACACAGCACAGCCAGCTGATCAAGAGACACTATCTCCACTCATAAAACACATCCCTCGCTGTGCATTTGGTAGTATTCAACCTTTATTGATTCATAAACCGCGCCCTCGCAATACATTTGGTAGTATACAAGCTTTATCGAATCATAAAACCGCATCCCTAGCCATGCATTTGGGAATATACAAGCTTTATCGAATCATAAACTGTACCCACTCATCATGTATTTGGTAATATACAAGCTTTATCAAATCATATACCATGTCCCTGACTGTGCATTTGGTAGTATACAAGCTGTAGTGAATCATAAAACACATCCCTCGCTATGCATTTGGTAATATACAAGCTTTATCGAATCATAAAACCGCATCCCTCGCTGTGCATTTAGTGATATGCAAGCTTTATCGAATCATAAACCTCTTCCCTCGCTGTGCATTTAGTAATATAGAAACTTTATCGAATCATAAACCGCTTCCCTCGCCGTGCATTTAGTGATATGCAAGCTTTATCGAATCATAAACCTCTTCCCTCGCTGTGCATTTGGTAATATACCCGCTTTATCGAATCATAAAACCGCGTCCCTCACTGTGCATTTAATAATATATACAAGCTTTATCGAATTATAAACCGCTTCCCTCACTGTGCATTTAGTGATATGCAAGCTTTATCGAATCATAAACCGCTTCCCTCACTGTGCATTTAGTGATATGCAAGCTTTATCGAATCATAAAACCGCATCCCTCGCTGTGCATTTAGTAATATAGAAACTTTATCGAATCATAAACCGCTTCCCTCGCCGTGCATTTAGTGATATGCAAGCTTTATCGAATCATAAACCTCTTCCCTCGCTGTGCATTTGGTAATATACCTGCTTTATCGAATCATAAAACCGCGTCCCTCACTGTGCATTTAATAATATACACAAGCTTTATCGAATCATAAACCGCGTCCCTCACTGTGCATTTGGTAATATACCCGCTTTATCGAATCATAAAACCGCTTCCCTCACTGTGCATTTAGTGATATGCAAGCGTTATCGAATCATAAACCGCTTCCCTCACTGTGCATTTGGTAATATACCCGCTTTATCGAATCATAAACCGCTTCCCTCACTGTGCATTTGGTAATATACCCGCTTTATCGAATCATAAAACCGCTTCCCTCACTGTGCATTTAGTGATATGCAAGCTTTATCGAATCATAAACCTCTTCCCTCGCTGTGCATTTGGTAATATACCTGCTTTATCGAATCATAAAACCGCGTCCCTCACTGTGCATTTAATAATATACACAAGCTTTATCGAATCATAAACCGCGTCCCTCACTGTGCATTTGGTAATATACCCGCTTTATCGAATCATAAAACCGCTTCCCTCACTGTGCATTTAGTGATATGCAAGCGTTATCGAATCATAAACCGCTTCCCTCACTGTGCATTTGGTAATATACCCGCTTTATCGAATCATAAACCGCTTCCCTCACTGTGCATTTGGTAATATACCCGCTTTATCGAATCATAAAACCGCTTCCCTCACTGTGCATTTAGTGATATGCAAGCTTTATCGAATCATAAACCGCTTCCCTCACTGTGCATTTGGTAATATACCCGCTTTATCGAATCATAAACCGCTTCTCTTGCCGTGGATTTGGTAATATACAAGCTTTATCGAATCATAAACCGCTTCCCTCACTGTACATTTGACTATATAGAAACTTTATTAAATCATAAAACGCATCCCTCACTAGGCTGACAACGTGACCAGTAAAAGATACGCCTTTCCAGTAGTTTTCAATGATCAAAAGGAAAGAGAAAGTTTTTTTTTTACAATGGCAAATGTGTCGAGAATGTTTCCCTGTAAATGTACCCTTAGCTGCCTTTTTTAGAAGTCTGTGTGAAAAATTCAACATTCCATTTCACCAAATTTCATGCCATTCCCCGATTTCCCGCAAATTATTCGGAATTAAATGAAGATTCACAACATTTAATTTTGAAGTATCTGGTAGGCCAGGGGACATCTCTTGTACAAAAGTCACACAAGAGCCTGTAAGGAAACATTTAAAGTGAAGGAGACACAGGCACTGGAAAGGGCCTTGTCCAAGGGACTAGTTGTAGCAGAATACTTCCAGGAGACATGTTATGTTATGTTATGTTATGTTATGTTATGTTATGTTATGTTATGTTATTATACACTTATATAGCACATTATCACCCGAGGTATCTAAGCGCTATGTTTACTCGAACCAGTCTACGACTGAGCACAATTATGTTACGTTTTGCAGCACAAACATTTGTGGAATTTTGGCAAATGCATAATTTGCCGGCTTAATACAATTATTTGCACAGTCATGGAGCAGGAAGAAGCAGCAAAAATGACTCAATTAGAAGCCTTGTGTTCTTTGTTGTGAAATCACATCACTCTGTTGAAACCAGTCCTGCAGCTACAGGCCAAACTTGTAAAAATGTCCCCCAATAAGGCATTGATAGCCCAGAATGCTGCATTCATTTTTCATCAGTCTAAAAGAGACCCCGGTCAGCTTTGTAGTACGTGGAGCAGAGACAGAGGATGGAAGAGCTGCAGAGCAGTCAGGGGCGGCTCTAGGCTCATGGTGGCCCTGGGCAGGGAGCGTAGGTAGGGGGCCCCGGAAGAGGGGGTCCGGGCGGGGCGGAGCTTGGAGGCCAGTGAAGAGGGGGGGTCAGGGTGTTTGGAAGTGAAACAGAGCCGGAGGCCGCCAAATCCCTGCCAGGGGCCGCCACGCAAATATGTATCCATCCTCAGAGGATTATTATATTAAGGATATATATTGGCGTGGTGGCCCCGGGGGTTTGGTGGCCCGGTGCAGGTGCACCGCTTGCACAAGCCTAAGGCCGCCCCTGAGTCCTGTGAGCAGTGCTTAATTTGTAAAAGAATAAGTGCTGGGCCAAAGTTTCTTCTAGAGGACCACGGCTGGCTCTATCGAATGTCCAGGACGCTGGACACCAAGGTGTTGTCGTCTTGATTCCACCTTGTGCCTCTTTCATCCACCACCGGGCGCTGCCGGCCCATTATTTCTTACTCTTGTTGGTTCTTTTCCATCCTTGCTTTCCTCCTTGTCACTTTTTTCCTTCTTTCATAGCCGTGGCTTGAACCCCAAGATCGGAGAAGGGTCTTCCACCCCTCAGTCATATGTCCTGTGATGTGTGTGGTTTTGGTCATGTCACTGTACTCAGCAGCCAGACTCATCCTCAACCTTCCCAAATGGACCCAAATCACTCCTACTTCAGGACCCTCCACTGGCTCCCCGTCCAGAAAAGATGCCAAGTCAAGATGCTGACCCTCGCCTGCAAGGTCCTCCACAACCAGGGACCAGCGTCCATCAACCACCACCTGCATGTCCACCAACCCTCCAGACAACTGCTCTCTAACTCCATCGCCTTCGCTCACACTCTCCGCATCCGCTGAAGCTACAGCAGGGGGCGCTCCATCGACTACCTCGCGGCCAAGCCATGGAGCGACCTCCACCTCTGAACAGTTCCCTCTCTCATGGTATCAAGAAAGGGCTAAGGCCTGGCTCTTGGACTGATGGCAGCAGGACCCCAGGGCCTGGGTACCCTCAGGGGTGATTAGCAGTGCTCGACAGATCCCGATTGATTGATTGATTGATTGATTGATTAACTGCTGCCTGGCACGGAAGTGTTTCAAGGCACAAAAAACACAGAGTGGAAAGAAGATTAAATAAAAATGGTGGCCAGTGATAAATAAAATCATTTTAAGGAGGTCTCTAAACTGCAGGTGCCTGACCTTTCGCAGTTTACCAGGGGCAGAGAAATGCAAATGACTGCCACCATTGCCCAGAAGGCATGGCCTCTCTGCCACCATCGCCCAGAAGGCATGGCCTCTCTCTGCCACCAGCACTCAGAAGACCTGTCCTCTCTCTTCCACTGATACCCAGAAGACCGGGCCTCCTTGCCACCATCGCCCAGAAGACATGGCCTCTCTGCCACCATCACCCAGAAGGCCGGGCCTCTGTCCTCTCTCTGCCACTGATGCCCAGAAGACCGGGCCTCCCTGCCACCATCACCCAGAAGACCTGGTCGCTGTGTCCGGGCCTAAAAAGAGGAACCTTCCTCATGGAAGTGCGAGTTTTCCTTTGAGACCACTGCAGGAAGTACTTACTGTGTACTAATACTTAATGCACATAGTGAGCTTTATACTACCCAACAGGTTCCCAGTTGAGGCTGCTAAAATGCAGTGATAGAGGAGGGCTTTAAACCCCCCACCAGAATCCAGTGGAGGCTTCTAGAATGCAGTGATAAAGGAGGGCTTTAAACCCCCCACCAGAATCCAGTGGAGGCTGCTAGAATGCAGTGATAAAGGAGGGCTTTAAACCCCCACCAGAATCCAGTGGAGGCTGCTAGAATGCAGTGATAAAGGAGGGCTTTAAACCCCCCACCAGAATCCAGTGGAGGCTGCTAGAATGCAGTGATAAAGGAGGGCTTTAAACCCCCACCAGAATCCAGTGGAGGCTGCTAGAATACAGTGATAAAGGAGGACTTTAAACCCCCCACCAGAATCCAGTGGAGGCTATTAGAATACAGTGATAAAGGAGGACTTTAACCCCCCACCAGAATCCAGTGGAGGCTGCTAGAATGCAGTGATAAAGGAGGACTTTAAACCCCCCACCAGAAT
This sequence comes from Lissotriton vulgaris, assembly GCF_964263255.1. Taxonomy (NCBI): domain Eukaryota; kingdom Metazoa; phylum Chordata; class Amphibia; order Caudata; family Salamandridae; genus Lissotriton; species Lissotriton vulgaris. The sequence goes on along the minus strand of NW_028241120.1, from coordinate 62,816 downwards.
CCAGTGGAGGCTATTAGAATACAGTGATAAAGGAGGACTTTAAACCCCCCACCAGAATCCAGTGGAGGCTGCTAGAATGCAGTGATAAAGGAGGGCTTTAAACCCCCCACCAGAATCCAGTGGAGGCTGCTAGAATGCAGTGATAAAGGAGGGCTTTAAACTTCCCACCAGAATCCAGTGGAGGCTGCTAGAATGCAGTGATAAAGGAGGGCTTTAAACCCCCCACCAGAATCCAGTGGAGGCTGCTGGAATGCAGTGATTAAAGATTAGGCCTCGGCTGAGTTCACAGAGTTTTACTCCGCGGAACACTGAGAACTGGTGGAAAAGCTTTGCCGCGCTCCACAGAGTCTGCTAAGTCGTGCCGTTCGCACAGATTTTTAGCACCGGGAGTTTGTTCCATGCTGTAAAATCTGCACAAACTGCACTATGAATTACACCAGAGGCCCTTTTGCTTTCTGTCACTCGAGTAGACATTATACTCGAGTGGCAGTTTCCTCAACGCGAGCAGGAGATTTCTTAGCGTGAGCGGTCACCACCGGCCAGCTGCATTGAGACGTCCCGCCTGGAGGAAGTCTAGCGCACATTTTTTTCCTGCAAGCTCTCGCTAATTTAACATTGGCGAGACACTCGAGAGAAAAAACTGCACTCCATGTCACTTGGCAGAGTTTTTCGGAAATCCGCAAAGTGGACAAAACTCCGCAAACTCCCCCGGCGGATCGGAATTCTTCGCCCACTCCTATATAAGATGCTGCCCAGGATCTGAGTCAGATGTGCACATCCACCACAGTTTGCGCTCTTTGAAGCCCAGGAACCGCCTTTAGATAATGACAACGGCACAGGGAGATGGCAAAGCCCAACCTGAGAGTGATAACAGCGTTCATCACTCAGCTTTTAACCCCTTCCATGCTGCTGCGGCAGCACTACCTTCCCAGTGCTGCCGTCGGCCAATGGCCGACACGGCCCGCCCGTTTTGCGGAAGTGCCGCACTGCCGATAAATCGCGGCAGCATGGAAGGGGTTAGGCCAGGGTCGGCTTTAGTTCTGGTGGTGCCCGATGCAGCCATCACTGTTTGCGCCTCAACATTCCATGACAGCCTTCTCGGATTCTCTCACTACCACCGGGCAAAAGTGCCGCCCATCTCTCCAATCATCAGTTATTGCTAAACACAGCGCCCCCTGAGGTCTGCACCCGCCTCCACAGGTCAGCGTCCTGTACGGCCGATGCACCGGTCACACTGCCCTAAAGCCGGCCCCGTCTTAAGCGGATGCACACGGACACGTACATTGTAAATACAGGAGGAAGTCAAGTTGGGTTTGCATATGCTCCTTAGACATAAGGCATGGTGTGAAGGAGAGGCAGCTCTCTGTCTGTTACCAGCCTGAAGTCCTCCAAAATACAAGTCCCTGCAGTCAGCGCATCCACGGTTTATTGACGGTATTGTCTTTCAATCCCATCTTGTGCTTGTCTCGGGGCGACGATGTCGGTCTTTAGCACAGCTCCAGAGCAGGGGCTGGGGCCTTTTAACAACAAGACATCTGCTCAAACATGACCTCTCTTAGAGCAACAGAGAAGCAACAAAACACGACAAGCAACTGTTCAACGAACATGAAAGACAGGAATGAAATGGGAGAAGGCAAAGGTACAGGAAAATCCAAATAACTCACTCAGACCAGGAAGAGAGAAGTGAGAGGCTGCTCAGGGGGGATCTGCGACCCATAAATTAGAGAAGAGGCCAGCACCAGGTGTGCAAGAAAGCACAGAGAACGAACAGAAAATAAAAAAAATGCAGGGTTTATCACACATTAAGACTCAGTGTCACGCCTCTTTTGTGGATGTCAAGTGCTTCTGGAAAGGGCTCGTGCATAGACAAGTAGCTCACCTTATTTACTGGGACTTGCATCATGCCATGGCAACAGCAGTCAGGAAACAACAGCAGGATTCGCTGAAAATAAACTAGCAACAATACCACGAGTCACCACAATCCCAATCATGAATTTTCTCAATACCAACAGTCATTACAATCCCAACCATGAGTCATCACAATCCTAACCATGAGTCATCACAATCCCAACCATGAGTCACCACAATTCCAACCACGAGTCATCACAATCCCAACCACGAGTCACCACAATCCCAACCATGAACTCTCACAATACCAACCATGAGTCATCACAATCCCAACCATGAGTCATCACAATCTCAACCATGAGTCATCACAAACCTAACCATGAGTCATCACAATCCCAACCATGAGTCAACACATTCCAAAGCATAATCATTACAATCCCAAACATGAGTCATCACAATCCTAACCACGAGTTATCACAATCTCAACCATGAGTTACCACAATCACAGCCATGAGTCACCACAACCCGAGCATGTCACCACAATCCCAACGATGAGTTACCAAAATCCAAACCACATGAGTCGTCACAATCCCAACCAGGGGCCATCACAAACCCAACTATGAGTCATCACTATCCCAACTATGTCATCACAACCATGAGTAATCAGAATCCCGACTATGAGCCATCACAATCCTAACCACATGAGCCATCATAATTCCAACTAGGAGCCATCACAATCCCAGCCATGAGTCATCACTATCCCAATCATGAGTCGCCACAATCCCAACCATGAGTCATCACAATCCCAACCATGAGTCACCACAATCCTAACCACGAGTTACCAAAATCCTAAGCACTTGAGTCATCACAATCCCAACCTGGAGCCATCACAAACCCAGCCAAGAGTCATTAAAACCATCAGTAATCACAATCCCAAATATGAGTCATCCCAATCCCAACCATGAGTCACCACAATTCCAACCACGAGTCATCACAATCCCAACCACGAGTCCCCACAATCCCAACCATGAACTCTCACAATACCAACCATGAGTCATCACAATCCCAACCATGAGTCATCACAATCTCAACCATGAGTCATCACAATCCCAACCATGAGTCATCACAATCCCAACCATGAGTCATCACATTCCCAAGCATAATCATTACAATCCCAAACATGAGTCATCACAATCCTAACCACGAGTTATCACAATCTCAACCATGAGTTACCACAATCACAGCCATGAGTCACCACAACCCGAGCATGTCCCACAATCCCAACAATGAGTTACCAAAATCCAAACCACATGAGTCGTCACAATCCCAACCAGGAGCCATCACAAACCCAACTATGAGTCATCACTATCCCAACTATGTCATCACAACCATGAGAAATCAGAATCCCAACTATGAGCCATCACAATCCTAACCACATGAGCTATCACAATTTCACTAGGAGCCATCACAATCCCAGCCTTGAGTCATCACTACCCCAATCATGAGTCGCCACAATCCCAACCATGAACTCTCACAATACCAACCATGAGTCATCACAATCCCAACCATGAGTCATCACAATCTCAACCATGAGTTATCACAATCCTAACCATGAGTCATCACAATCCCAACCATGAGTCATCACATTCCCAAGCATAATCATTACAATCCCAAACATGAGTCATCACAATCCTAACCACGAGTTATCACTATCCCAACTATGAGTCGCAACAATCCCAACCATGAGTCATCACAATTCCAACCAGAGTCATCACTATCCCAACCATGAGTCATCATTAGCCCAACCATGAGTCATCACCATCCCAACCATCAGTTATCACAATCTCAACCGATAAAACACTTGTCAGAAAAGCAGTACAGGCATCTGGTGCCTCACTCGCACAGCAGCCCATCCACCCAACCCTGTTTCTGGAGAACCTCCTAAATTCTAAGAAGCAAGAGTTCTCTGTATAACGAAAAACTTATATTTAGGAATAGGCCAAACCGCAGTGTGCTTCGATGTCCTTATGAAACCCCTCCCAGTGAATGACAAACACTCCCCACTTCCTGTCATCCAGGATTCTGTGTGCACCTGAGAGCAGCCAGTCACTGAATCTACCGCCTATTCCAGGATGCTATTGTTTTTCTTGGTTTTATGAAACTCTTTGATGCATGTGTAATATTTTTCTTTGTTTACATTTTCAAATTTTTTCTATAGAGCGCAGGGCGCTATATGACGTCAGTTAATCAGCGAACAGTCCTAACAGAGATACACCCTCACACGTGGCTGTGATTATCAAGGTCTCAGCTCTCACTGGGTGCTCTTTCTTGCAGACGGAAAGATTTCAGGCACTATCTGAGATGAATACAATGAAAAACAAGCATTTACAATGCAATAGATCTCGCATTTACGAGAGTTTACGCTATTGTCATTTACAATGGCAATAGCTCAAACTATTGTAAATGCGAGACCTATTTCACTTCAAAGAAGTGGCCGCCATTGGACAGGGCTGCTTGAACATGAAAGCATGCATGGCGCGCTGAATGTTGCAGGAAAGCATGTCGTGTCTGCAGTAGGAGAAACCCACTAAAGAAAAGAGTGTTTACAGACTAAATAAGACATGCCTTGTTGCTTCCGAAGTAAAAGGGCCAGTTGCCATGGGAAGTTAAAAATGCAGATAAGGCGGTACCAAGGAAGGACTAACAACCCTAACAATGACTCGCAAGCCAGCGTTTACGAAGGACAATGACACAAGCCAATGAAAAATATGGGCGGAGAGTGGGCAGGGTTTCTCTTCTATACAACACTACAACAAGTCTCGCAGTGCAGCGCAGGCGCGCTGACTCAGGCTCGACCTAACAAAGTAACAGAAATAGCGCCATGAACCGGACACTCTGAGATTGGTGTGTTCCTGCCAGATGTGTCTGCAGCATGAACCCCAACTTCGAGGCACTAACCCTGCAGCACAGAACCTCGACAGACAGCAGCAGGGGAGTCAATGCCTCCTCTCAGATCTGAGAACTTTTACATGGTGGGGGGACTTGCACCGTATCAAAGCAGCACAAACACACAGGAACAGTATTAAATCCAACCCCTGCCTCCAACCCCTGGGGAGTGAGTTCAGGTTACTGTGTCAGGCCTCCATGAAAGATGACGTGTTAGTCCATCATCAATGCTGGTGGCCACGTGACAGCAGCCAGAGGTCAAAGGATGCGAAAGCCACTGGGCTGGAGGTAGTAGGCACAGGAAGGATGAGAGGCGGAGCCTCCCTGCTGCCCACTGTGCACACCTGTACCCTGATGTGCCTCTGCCTCGAATGAGCCCTGTTCCCGCCATTGCTTTTAGGCTGAAATAAAAACCGTCTTGGACGTTTTATCCTCCTGACCTAAGGCTGTGCCAGCTAATTGCAGAAGGTTGAGCGTCGATCAGCAGAGGGCTGTCAATTAATTAGCAAATTAAATGACACATTCGGATAGCGCCGCCTTCACTGAGAATTGTTTTGAAGCTGGGCGGAGAAGTAAATGGAATTACGCTAATATTCCAGAGTAGCCGCTACCCCCACCCTTCTTCACATGCAGAATGTTAGGAGCTATGAACCGCATAAGTAAGAAGCACTGGCAAAGACAAGAACTGCAAACAACCTTCAGTATTGCACACAGAAAGGTGCATCTTAGACAGCACAGCTGCAGTGGGAGCTTCCCTCTCTCACCCAGTGCAGTTAAGGCTGTAGCAGTGCAAGCTTCCCTCTGTCACCCAGTACATGGTTAGCTTGTAGCAGTCCAAGCTTCCCTCACTCACCCAGTGCAGATGGGCAGTAGAAGTGCAAGCTTCCCTCTCTCACCCAGAGCTGATGAGGCTGCAGCAGTGCAAGCATCCCTCTCACATCCAGTGCAGATGATGCTGCAGCAGTGCAAGCTTCACTCTCACCCAGTGCAGATGAGGCTGTAGCAGTGCAAGCATCCCTCTCACATCCAGTGCAGATGAGGCTGCAGCAGTGCAAGCATCCCTCTCACATCCAGTGCAGATGAGGCTGCAGCAGTGCAAGCTTCCCTCTCTCATCCAGTGCAGACGAGGCTGTAGCAGTGCAAGCATCCCTCTCACATCCAGTGCAGATGAGGCTGCAGCAGTACAAGCATCCCTCTCTCACCCAGTGAAGATGAGGCTGTAGCAGTGCAAGCTTCCCTCAAACACCCTTGGCAGATGAGGCAGCAGCAGTGCAAGATTCAATCACAACCCAGGGCAGATGAAGCAGCAACAGTGCAAGCTTCCCTCACACACCAAGTGCAAAGGAGGCAGCAGCAGTGCAAGCTTCCCCCACACATCCAGTGCAGATGGAGCAGTAGAAGCAAGCTTCCCGCACACACCCAGTGCAGGGACACTGCAGGCAATGGTATTGGCAAGGGTAAAAGACAGGCCTGACCCACATGAACACAGCCACCATCGCTGCCCATTCGGGCACTGACTGTGAGGTAGAGATGCTGTGGCTTGCCCTCTGTCATGTATCTGCACTTCTCCGCCTCTTGACAAGCGTCTTACGCTTGAACCATCCTGATGTCCCACTCTGGGTCATGACTGTGGGCACGTTATTGTTATCGGTATTGTTAATTGGGGCTTATGGAGAGCGTGTTCACTGACAGGTCTCTTAGTGCAATGAGAGAAAGACTAAACCCCACAACGATCAGTATGTACACTCTGCCAGTCTTGGCCCATGTTGAGCCCCAAGCTTTTGTAAAATGAAGCGTCTTAAGTTTTTGGGAATGGGAGAAGTGTAGGTTCCCTACGTAGGCTCTCCGGTAGCCCGTTCCATAGTTGAGGGACCACTACGGAGTAAGATCTGCCCTTTTGGAGTTCATATTGAAGCGTGGGCAGGCCAATAGGCCTGCTTTAGATGAGCAAAGGGTACGTCCTAGCACATAATGTTTGAGGTGCTCCTTGATGTAAACTAGGGCCCAACTGTGAATGGCTTTGTGGTCAATGAAAAGGCCCTAAACCTGGCTCTCTGTTTGATAGGGAGCCAGTGCAGCGGCTGCAGCAGAGGGGTAGCATGTGCCCGTCTTGGGAGCTTGAAGAATAGCCTAGCTGAGTCGTTCATGGCAACTTGTAGTTTGGTTAACAACTTCTCTGGGAGGCCAATGTATAGGGCTTTGCCATAGACCAGCCATGACACAATGATTGCCGACACAGCCATCCGTAGTGCCGTAAATGAAAGGAGGAGTGCCAATCTCCACAGCTGTCTCAGTAAGCTCCCCGCCACGGTGGACACCTGGTTCGACGCTGAGAGTTTGGCATCTATTTTTATGATGAGACTTTTTACAACTGGAACTGGCGTGGGCCTGGTACCCAACTCTTGTGGCCCAAAGAGGTCGCTCCATGGGTTATTTCCAGTGGTAATGGGCAGAACCTCTGTCTTGTCGGGACAGATTTTAAGTGAGTCGGCATTCATCCAGTTAAGCGTATACCTGAGTATATTTTGCACACGTGCGTGGGCCGGAGAGAGGTTGTCGATCTGGATGAATATTTGAGTGTCTTCGGTGTAGTAGAATACTTGGCACTCCATGCGGGCCACAGCAGCCACCAGTGGCTGGAGATAGATGTTGAGGACCAGGGCGCAGGCCTTCCTGCTGTTGGTCGTGAGTCTGAGTTCGTCCATCACTGCCAGCATTACCGGCTCTGTGCTGTGGTGGACCCTGAACCCTGCCTGTTGCACCTGGAGCAGCTGTTGTTCCTCGATAAAGTTTGATAGGTTTTCAGCACATGCTGTTCCACTACTTTTGCCAAGAAGGGAAGTTGGGAGATGGGCCTGTAATTCTTAAAAATGGCTACATCTGCCCCTGTTTTTTTCAGTAGGGGGTAACCCTGGCTTCCTTGAAGCTGGCAGGGACATAACCCATTTCCAGTGACCGATAGAGCAGGTTGAGGACCTCCACGTGGTAGTTCTGCAGTGTGCCGGGCAGTCTGCGAACAGTGACAGCCCTCCGGTGGGTGAGGATGTGGTCAAACCACGGAGGAGGTTATCAAAGGAGGGGGGGCTAATAAGGGTGGACAGCAGACACCTCAAGGTACCACCTCAGCAGACACCTGGAGCAAAACCATAAATAACAACAAAAGTAATTTATCAGAAAGGGAATTTAAAATATTAAATTCCATTTTAAAAAGGGTGACTGCAACAGTCCAACCTGCTATTGCCCTATCTCCTTACTAGCCTCGCTGGGAAAGGTGGTGGGCCGTATCCTGTTAGAACGCCTACAGTACTGGACGAAAGATAATTACATCAAATCTGACCTCCAGTACGGGTTTAGGGAAGGCCTTGGTACCATTGAGCAGGTCCTAAATTTGACGTTAATTAGGAGTAAATACATAGACGGAAAGGGGGGAAGATTGCATATGGCCTACGTAGACCTCACCGCAGCGTTTGACTGCGTGGGTCATGAAAAACTTTGGGACATCATAACAGTAATGGGGGTCGATAATCTGTTGGTCAATTATCTGCGGGCAATTTATTCAAACGCAACCGCAAGAGTGAGATATGGTGTGGGTGGGCAGCTATCCGCACCTTTTAGGGTGGAGCGGGGAGTAAGACAGGGTTGCGTCCTGGCCCCCTTCCTTTTTACACTCTATACAAACGGCCTGGTACTAGCCATGTTGCATGGGAGCCAGGACCTTCCCCTTGTCCAGAATCATCCAATCCCCACTCTCCTATACGCGGACGACGCAGTTATTATTGCTCGCACTCCTCTTGAACTGCAGCGCTCCGTAAACTGATACAACCAATTCATGTCGAATTTAGATCTAAAAATTAATATAAAAAAGACCTTCATTATGACGTGTGGCCGAAAATTGAGAAAAGGAAACAATATTTATATAAGCAATTCCAGGGTTGACCACACTCCCAGCTATCCTTATCTAGGAGTTGTTATAGACGAAAAGGGTACATGGAAAAGACCAATTGAGGTTAGAAAACTTCAGTTTTTAACCGCATCATTGCTGCTGTATATTCCCATGCTGTGCTGCAATTTTCAAAATCCCATTGTTTGTGACAAGGTCAACTCGTCAAACGCACAGCACAGGTAACACCCATGACGAGTTGACCTTGTCACAAGCATCAAAGGGATTAAAGGCTACAATGGCCTTAGTAGCATTTACCTAGAGGCTTGGAAAACGTCCTCCGGAAGAGATGCTATGTATCTATCAGGCCAAATGCGTTAGTACAGCCACATACAGGGCGGGAGTTTGGGGGTATGTGCAAGTTGAATCTATAGAAAGTAGAACACTGTTTTTTAAGATTCCTACTCGCAGTACCACAAAGTGCGTCCACATTCACCTGCCATTTAGAACTGGGCGTGTCCTATATTTCGGACGTTATAGGGATCCAACCAGTTCTATTATGGCACCGTCTCTGGACGTCTAATAAGTTAATGCTTACTCAAGCAATCAAGTCAGATTGTCTCAAGCTAGAACACACGAAGAAGATACCGTGGTTACAGTATGTTAGGAAGTTCTTATCTGACTTGGGTATGGAAAATTATTATCACCACCCCCTCGAAATGACTCGGATATCACGAAAGATGTTAAAGAATCAATGTTTAATGTATTTAGCTGGTCTCCGCAGGACAACTAAAGCAAATAAAATCTCTGTTCAACATTCACTGTCAATACAAATAACTGTGATGATCCAGCCTTATTTAACTTGGAAGTTATTCAGTTTTGATAGATTCTTACTGACTCGATTCAGATTAAACATCTTTCATCGTTTTGTCACTTTTCCATCGACGAACGATTGTCTAACCATTTAACCCATTGTCCTTGGGATGGTACATCCCCACAATCGCTTTTTCATGTAACCATCTTTTGCAAATTTTAAATTGAACCCAGAAAGCGTTGGCTGATTCCGATTTTAAAAAGCATGGGTCTTCGCCAATGCCGACCTGCATTTACGATTCTTCAATTTCTGGAATCAGACCTCGTAGCTATAAATATAGTAAGGGTCTTAAAATTTTGTATTCGACATACGACTAACTTGTAACTTGAGCTTCGATGTACCCTGCAGTAACGATTTATGATGTTTTTAGCTTGTAAAATTCTGCATGAAATGTTTTATTTGTGTAAACTATTTACTGTGATGATTTTTAACAATAATGTAATGTAAGTTTTTTTTTACTATTGGAAAATGTAATGTAATTTATGATGTGTGATACTTTTATGGTTTTTCCTAATGAAACCGAATAAAGTAAATAATGAATGAATGAGAACAGTGACTGCCCTCCGGTGGGTGAGGATGTGGTCAAACCACGGAGGAGGTTATCATAGGAGGGGGGCTAAGCAGGGTGGACCGCAGACACTAAGCATGGGCGAATTTTGCAAATACGCAATCCGCGAATTTGCGGATTTGCGAATTCTCATTCCGCAAAATTCGCGTTTTTGCCCGAATTTGTGGATATTTTATTTTTGCGAGTTCGCGGGTGTTCGCGGGGCCTTTTGCGTGTTCGTAGGTGTTCGCGAGGCTCCTTGCGTTTTCACTGGGGTTTTTTTCTGCCTGGTTAATCACTGCCACCCTCTCGTTTTTTATGCCCAACTGCCCTCTGTACCACTCGTTTCTGTGCCCTTCTGCCCTCTGCCCCACTCATTTTTTGTCCCCTTCCGCCCTCTGTCCCACTTTTGTGCCCTTCTGCCCTCAGCCTCACTTAGAATGGCGCTGGCAAGCTGCCAGCGCCATTCTAAAATAGCTACAAATAGCTTTAACAGGAAGCACTAATAGATAAAGTAAAGCAGGTGCTGGAGTTGAAGGTCAAATTAAGTTACACAATCATTAATCACCCCAAGTTTGGGGTGATTAATGATTGTGTAACTGAATTTGAGCAGCACCTGCTTTACTTTATCTATTAGAGCTTCCTGTTGAAGCTGACTTTTGTAACTATTTTAGAATGGCTCTGGCAGCCTGCCGGCGCCATTCTAAAAGAGTTACAAAAGTCAGCTTGAACTTTTGACCCAATCCGTTCCGCTCGCGGATTTTGCGGGAAATTCGCGAATCTCGCGGATTGCAAATTTACCGAAAATCCACAAAATCCGCGAGCGGAACGGATTTTCCACCCATGTTTAGCAGACACCTCAAGGTACCGCCTCAGCAGACACCTGGAGCAAAACCATAAATAAAAACAAAAGTAGTTTATCACAAAGGGAATTTAAAATATTACATTCCAAACAAATGACAACAAAACTAGCCCGGAAGTTAGTCAGACTCACATTTTATACATCAACTGACACGGCAGAGGGAGGGACATAATGCCGACCCCTGCAGCGCTGGCAGTGTGGGGGAACCCTGCTTTCTAATTTGATATATACCCAATGTACGGCGACTATCTTGAAGGAATAACCCACCCTGGAGCAGCGAAGAGAAGGACAGAGCGATATACAGAGAAGAGATCGGGCTGTATCTGCCTCCTAAGACTCCAGAGTGAACAGGCCGCACGAATGTGGGGAGTGGGAGAGTGCCAGAGCTACAGAGTGCAAGAGCTAGAGAGAGCAGGACTAGAGAGTGCCAGACTAGAGAGTGCAAGACCTATAGAGTGCAAGAGCTAGAGAGTGCCAGACTAGAGAGAGCCAGACTAGAGAGAGCCAGATCTAGGGATAGCCAGACTAGAGAGAGCCAGACTAGAGAGAGCCAGACTAGAGAGCGCCAGAGCTAGAGAGAGCAGGACTAGAGAGTGCCAGACTAGAGAGTGCAAGACCTATAGAGTGCAAGAGCTAGAGAGTGCCAGACTAGAGAGAGCCAGACTAGAGAGAGCCAGATCTAGGGATAGCCAGACTAGAGAGAGCCAGACTAGAGAGAGCCAGAGCTAGAGAGAGCCAGAGCTAGAGAGAGCAGGACTAGAGAGTGCCAGACTAGAGAGTGCAAGACCTATAGAGTGCAAGAGCTAGAGAGTGCCAGACTAGAGAGAGCCAGACTAGAGAGAGCCAGATCTAGGGATAGCCAGACTAGAGAGAGCCAGACTAGAGAGAGCCAGACTAGAGAGAGCCAGAGCTAGAGAGAGCCAGACTACAGAGAGCCAGACTACAGAGAGCCGAACTACAGAGAGCCAGATCTAGAGAGAGCCAGGCTAGAGAGTGCCAGACTAGAGAGAGCCAGAGCTAGAGAGAGCCAGACTAGAGAGAGACAGACTACAGAGAGCCAGACTACAGAGAGCCATACTAGAGAGAGCCGAACTACAGAGAGCCAGATCTAGAGAGAGCCAGACTAGAGAGTGCCAGACTAGAGAGAGCCAGAGCTAGAGAGAGCCAGACTAGAGAGAGCCAGAGCTAGAGAGAGCCAGACTAGAGAGAGCCAGACTACAGAGAGCCAGATCTAGAGAGAGCCAGACTAGAGAGTGCCAGACTAGAGAGAGCCAGAGCTAGAGAGAGCCAGACTAGAGAGAGCCAGACTACAGAGAGCCAGACTACAGAGAGCCAGATCTAGAGAGAGCCAGACTAGAGAGTGCCAGACTAGAGAGAGCCAGATCTAGAGAGAGCCAGACTAGAGAGAGCCAGAACTAGAGAGAGCCAGACTAGAGAGAGCCAGACTACAGAGAGCCAGATCTAGAGAGAGCCAGACTAGAGAGTGCCAGACTAGAGAGAGCCAGAGCTAGAGAGAGCCAGACTAGTGAGAGTCAGACTACAGAGAGCCAGACTACAGAGAGCCAGATCTAGAGAGAGCCAGACTAGAGAGTGCCAGACTAGAGAGAGCCAGAGCTAGAGAGAGCCAGACTAGAGAGTGCCAGACTAGAGAGTGCAAGAGCTAGATAGAGCCAGACTGGAGAGAGCCAGACTAGAGAGAGCCAGATCTAGAGAGAGCCAGATCTAGAGAGAGCCAGACTAGAGAGAGCCAGACTAGAGAGAGCCAGACTAGAGAGAGCCAGATCTAGAGAGAGCCAGATCTAGAGAGAGACAGACTAGAGAGAGCCAGACTACAGAGAGCCAGACTACAGAGTGCCAGACTAGAGAGAGCCAGAGCTAGAGAGAGCCAGACTACAGAGAGCCAGACTACAGAGAGCCAGACTACAGAGAGCCAGATCTAGAGAGAGCCAGACTAGAGAGAGACAGAGCTAGAGAGAGCCAGACTAGAGAGAGCCAGAGCTAGAGAGAGCCAGACTAGAGAGAGCCAGACTACAGAGAGCCAGATCTAGAGAGAGCCAGACTAGAGAGTGCCAGACTAGAGAGAGCCAGAGCTAGAGAGAGCCAGACTAGAGAGAGCCAGACTACAGAGAGCCAGACTACAGAGAGCCAGATCTAGAGAGAGCCAGACTAGAGAGTGCCAGACTAGAGAGTGCCAGACTAGAGAGAGCCAGAGCTAGAGAGAGCCAGACTAGAGAGAGCCAGACTACAGAGAGACAGATCTAGAGAGAGCCAGACTAGAGAGTGCCAGACTAGAACGAGCCAGAGCTAGAGAGAGCCAGACTAGAGAGTGCCAGACTAGAGAGTGCAAGAGCTAGAGAGAGCCAGACTAGAGAGAGCCAGACTAGAGAGAGCCAGATCTAGAGAGAGCCAGATCTAGAGAAAGCCAGACTAGAGAGAGCCAGACTAGAGAGAGCCAGACTAGAGAGAGCCAGATCTAGAGAGAGCCAGATCTAGAGAGAGCCAGACTAGAGAGAGCCAGACTAGAGAGAGCCAGATCTAGAGAGAGCCAGACTAGAGAGAGCCAGACTATAGAGTGCAAGAGCTAGAGAGAGCCAGACTAGAGAGAGCCAGACTAGAGAGAGCCAGATCTAGAGAGAGCCAGACTAGAGAGAGCCAGACTAGAGAGAGCCAGATCTAGAGAGAGACAGACTAGAGAGAGCCAGAGCTAGAGAGAGCCAGACTAGAGAGAGCCAGACTAGAGAGAGCCAGACTAGAGAGTGCCAGACTAGAGAGAGCCAGACTAGAGAGAGTCAGACTAGAGAGAGAGCCAGACTAGAGAGAGAGACAGGCTAGAGAGAGCCAGACTAGAGAGAGCCAGACTAGAGAGAGCCAGACTAGAGAGTGCCAGACTAGAGAGAGCCAGACTAGAGAGAGCCAGACTAGAGAGAGACAGACTAGGGAGAGCGAGACAGACTAGAGAGAGCCAGACTAGAGAGTGCCAGACTAGAGAGAGCCAGGGCTAGAGAGAGACAGACTAGAGAGAGCCAGACTAGAGAGTGCCAGAGCTAGAGAGTGAAAGAGCTAGAGAGTGCCAGACTAGAGTGCCAGACACAGAGAGTGTCAGACTAAGAGAGTGCCAGATTAGAGAGGGCCTGACTAGAGAGAGCCAGATCTAGAGAGAGCCAGATCTAGAGAGAGCCAGACTAGAGAGAGCCATATCTAGAGAGAGCCAGATCTAGAGCGTGCCAGACCAAGAGAGTGCCAGACCAAGAGAGTGCCAGAGCTAGAGAGTGCCAGACCTAGAGAGTGCCAGACTCGAGAGTGCAAGAGCTAGAGCGTGCCGGACCCAGAGAGTGCCAGAGCTAGAGAGTGCTAGACCTAGAGAGTGCCAGAGCTAGAGAGTGCCATACTCAGAGAGTACCAGAGATAGAGAGTGCCATACTCAGAGATTGCCAGACACGAGGGCCAGACTAGAGAGTGTCATAGCTATGGAGTGCCAGACCCAGAGAGTTCCAGTCTTAGAGAGTGCCAGGCTTAGAGAGTGCCAGACTAGAGAGTGCCAGACTAGAGAGTGCAAGAGCTAGAGAGTGCCAGACCCAGAGAGTGCCAGAGCTAGAGACTGCCAGAGCTAGAGAGTGCCATACCCAGAGAGTGCCAGAGCTAGAGAGTGCAATACCCAGAGAGTGCCAGACACGAGGGCCAGACTAGAGAGTGTCATAGCTATGGAGTGCCAGACCCAGAGAGTGCCAGAGCTAGAGAGTGCCAGAAGTAGAGAGTGCCAGACTAGAGAGTGCCAGACTAGAGAGTGCAAGAGCTAGGGAGTGCCAGACCCAGAGAGTGCCAGACCCAGAGAGTGCCAGGCGAGTTTGTCAGATTAGAGAGTGTCAGAACTAGAGAGTGCCAGAGCTAGAGAGTGCATACCTAGAGGGTGCCAGACCCAGAGAGTGCCAGACCTAGAGAGTGCCAGACTAGAGTGCCAGAATAGAGAGTGCCAGACGAGCTTTCCAGATTAGAGAGTGTCAGAGCTAGAGAGTGCCAGAGCTAGAGAGTGCAGACCTAGAGGGTGCCAGAACCAGGGAGTGCCAGAATAAAGAGTGTCAGAGCTAGAGAGTGCCAGACGAGTTTGCCAGATTAGGGAGTGTCAGAGCTAGAGTGTGCCAGAGCTAGAGAGTGCAGACCTAGAGAGAGCCAGACTAGAGAGTGCCAGAGCTAGAGAGTGCAGCCCTAAAGGGTGCCAGACCAAGAGCATGCCAGAGCTAGAGATTGCCAGAGCTAGAGAGTGCCAGAGCTAGAGAGTGCCAGACCTAGAGAGTGCCAGAGCTACAGAGTGTCATACCCAGAGAGTGCCAGAGCAAGAGAGTGCCAGAGCTAGAGAGTGCCATACCCAGACACGAGGGCCAGACTAGAGAGTGTCATAGCTATGGAGTGCCAGAACCAGAGAGTGCCAGACCCAGAGAGTGCCAGACCCAGAGAGTGCCAGAGCTAGAGAGTGCCAGACTAGAGTGTGACAGACTTGAGAGTGCAAGAACTAGAGAGTGCCGGAATAGAGAGTGTCAGAGATAGAGGGTGCCAGACGAGTTTGCCAGATTAGAGTGTCAGAGCTAGAGAGTGCCAGAGCTAAAGAGTGCAGACCTAGAGGCTGCCAGAACCAGGGAGTGCCAGAGCTAGAGAGTGCAGCCCTAGAGAGAGCCAGACTAGAGAGTGCCAGAGCTAGAGAGTGCAGCCCTAGAGGGTGCCAGACCTAGAGAGTGCCAGAGCTGGAGAGTGCAGCCCTAGAGGGTGCAAGACCTAGAGAGTGCCAGAGCTAGAGCGTGCCAGACCTAGAAAGTACCATACTAGAGAGTGCAAGAGCCAGAGTGTGCCAGACATAGAGTGCCACACCTCGAGACTGCCACACCTAGAGAGTGCCAGACCTAAAGTGTGCCAGACATAGAGAGTGCCACACCTAGAGAGTGCCAGAGCTAAAGTGTGCCAGACAAATAGAGTGCCACACCTAGAGACTGCCACACCTAGAGAGTGCCAGAGCTAAAGTGTGCCAGACAGAGAGAGTGCCAGACCTAGAGAGTGCCAGAGCTAAAGTGTGCCAGACAGAGAGAGTGCCAGACCTAGAGAGTGCCAGACTAGAGTGCCAGAATAGAGTGTCAGAGCTAGAGAGTGCCAGAGTTAGAGAGTGCCAGACATAGAGAGTGCCACACCTAGAGAGTGCCAGAGCTAAAGTGTGCCAGACATAGAGAGTGCCACACCTAGAGACTGCCAGAGGTAGAGAGTGATTGACTAGAAAGTGATTGACTAGAGAGAGTGTCAGAGCTAGAAAGCGCCAGACCCAGAGAATTCCAGACCTAGTGAATGCTAGACTTTAGAAGTGACAACAGAGAAGGCCCAGCCTCCCACACGTGTCTTTTGAAAGCCGGGCCGGCTAGTAAGGAGGCATGATAGTGTAGGGCCATATAAGAAGAGAGCTCTAAACATACAGCACTTATGAATGAGGGGGGCTGGGCAGGGACCCCAGATGGCTAGGCATAGGAAAGCGCCTCTAGGGGTCCAGAATGAGGCATGTGGCGGCATTTAGGACATGCTGGGACTTGGGGGGTAGCTGTATTCAATATCAAAAAGTACCTAGAATGTTGCATCCAATGTAAAGTGGCATCTCATTACCTTCTCCACCTTCTGGTGGGGCCTATTCCCTCAGAAGAAGTGTCAAGTCAGTCTCATACACTTTAAATGCCTTGGTATGGTGTCTATTGACTTTGAACAGGTGTGGCCTTGTATGGTGTCTATTGACTTTGAACAGGTGTGAGATGGCCCTGTATGGTGTCTATTGACTTTGAACAGGTGTGAGATGGCGTTGTATGGTGTCTATTGACTTTGACAGCAAATCAAAAGGGAGAGAGAGGACTAGGTAAGCCAGTCCGGGTCCCCTGGTTATATGTAGAGATATCAATATAGGACTAGCTATGTTGTGTTAGAGGAAACTCAGAAGGTATATCTGTGGGCAAACCCTTAGGTTTGGTCATGAAGCCCTCACACACCAACCTAGTTGGTGTCATGCTTCATCATCGGGCCCACCACAGTGACACCGAATGTGTCCCGGGTGTGCTGCGACTCCAGATTACTGAGGAGCTGGTATTCTTACTGAGTGTGCAGTGTTGGTGAGAATGAAGGTGAAAGGTTTTAAAAGCTATACAGGTGGTCCCAGTTCCCGAGGGTAAGAGGTAAATTTAATACCTGGGCCCCTGTTAGCAAGATAAAAAGGCTGTGGACGATGTGGAGTATATTAGGGGCTCCTACGTCCTTGTGGTCTACATGTTTCAGCCAGGCCTTTTGATTAAAACTGGCTTTCCTCAGGACCAAATGAGTATGTGTGGGTGAAAATAAACTATATTAAGTGAAAGTGTGTGGTAAAAAAGTGTTGCACTCGCTAAGGTGCCGTACGTGTAAGAGGGGGATTCCCTCTGCTTTACTGTACATAAAAACACAAAGACAGTACAGACATACAAAAAGAGTCATTGAGAATGGTATTAACCAAAACACAACAAATAGCCGGCTTCTGGTGTGCGTGAGCGACCTAGAGCGGCAAGTAACAACGCCATGAGTGTGCCATGGCTAAGGTGAACTATGGCGGTTAAATATTAAACGCAGTGGCAGTGGTGGGCTACACAGCGAAACAGGCATAGCGTGAGGTACAGGTAAGTATGGTACATAATTCCTCACACTTGCTACTTGCTGTTAAAGCCTCATGGGTCACTTGGCAGGGAGGGAAAGAAGATCCTAAATGTTTGTAGAGGATTACAGTTAGGATAGTACCTGTGGAGAGAAATTGTTGCTTACCCAGAGCGTTGTGCAGAGATCAAGCTTACTCACGGTATTTCCGATCAGCGGTTCCTGCGACCTATCGTCCTGCTCCAGTGTCCCGAATGAGCTTTGCCAGAGTCAGGTATGGGCTTAAATAGCCGGTTTGATTGTTATCACCTGGAGAGGGGAGAGGGCGCGGTCGCGTTTCCTTTTTAGAGCGCGGGCGCTGGGAGCTAGCGGTCTGCGTGTTGCGCATGCGCGATGTGAGGTTTCCAGCGCATGCGTGGTAGAGGTGTGTGCGAGCGCTATCCATTCGCGCATGCGCCATGGTACCAGGACTAGGTTAGCATAGGTAGTGGCATGTGCGCGCGAGTGCGTGCGCAACGGGAGCAAAAAGGGAAAGAAACCCGTGTGGGTCTTTTAAAGTTTAAAAAAAGCAACAACAGCGATTGCAAGGTATATAGGCAAAGAAGGCAATTACAGAGTAGGGACAGACCACGAGTCTGAGCGCAGACAGGGATACTGACCAATACTTTACATAGGAGTGTTTATCTCGCCAGAGCATTCCACGGGATGGAATCATTGAGCCCCTCTATATGGGTAGAAAGGCGGTAAATCCAGCGTTGCTCTTTGGTGAGCAGAGTCTTCTCATCACAAGCTGAAAGTGCGAATTGTTCGATGACCGTCCAGGTGAAATCATTCGGGGTGTGATTTTGCACGATGAAGTGCTGGGTCAGTTTGCTGATGTTTTTACCACAGCGCATGGTGCTCCTGTGTTCAGTCATCCTGGTTCTAACCTTCCTGGTCGTCATGCCTATGTATCTCAAGCCACAGCGACAGGTGATGAGGTATACTAGGTTAGATGAATTACAGTTCGTGAATTGTCGTTGTGTCCAGGTTTTTCCATCTTCCAACGACAATGTTTTGGAAGGGGTAGTCAGGTGGCAGACGCTACAGTTGTAACATGGTTGGTGGCCTGTTAGTTCTGGTAGGCCCCAAGTGTTTAAAATTGTATGGCTGATCCTTCAGATTTTGTGCTCTTTTGTATGCAAAGCGGGGGAGGTCCCAGTTCCTCGACAGTTTTGACAGTTTCCACCCCAGACCTTTGAGAGAGAACCTGCCATTTGGACAGTTCCTGCGCATTCGCCGGAACTGCAGCAACCTCCATGACTTCAAACACCAGTCAAAAGCCTTGGTCCACAAGTTGGGAGACCGTGGCTACCCATCCAGAATCATCACAAAATCCTGTAAACGAGCACGCAACCAAAACAGGGAGGCCCTTCTTGAGACCGTGGTCAGACCACCAGAAACACCCATCATGACGTGTGTCACCACCTATAACACCGCCTCCAATCAGGTCTCCAGCATAATTCGCAAAAATTGGAAGATCATCAATTCAGGCGCGAGGAACTGGGACCTCCCCCGCTTTGCATACAAAAGAGCACAAAATCTGAAGGATCAGCTGGTAACCACGAGACCCAGAAAAACACAGCAAACCGGCCATACAATTTTAAACACTTGGGGCCTACCAGAACTAACAGGCCACCAACCATGTTACAACTGTAGCGTCTGCCACCTGACTACCCCTTCCAAAACATTGTCGTTGGAAGATGGAAAAACCTGGACACAACGACAATTCACGAACTGTAATTCATCTAACCTAGTATACCTCATCACCTGTCGCTGTGGCTTGAGATACATAGGCATGACGACCAGGAAGGTTAGAACCAGGATGACTGAACACAGGAGCACCATGCGCTGTGGTAAAAACATCAGCAAACTGACCCAGCACTTCATCGTGCAAAATCACACCCCGAATGATTTCACCTGGACGGTCATCGAACAATTCGCACTTTCAGCTTGTGATGAGAAGACTCTGCTCACCAAAGAGCAACGCTGGATTTACCGCCTTTCTACCCATATAGAGGGGCTCAATGATTCCATCCCGTGGAATGCTCTGGCGAGATAAACACTCCTATGTAAAGTATTGGTCAGTATCCCTGTCTGCGCTCAGACTCGTGGTCTGTCCCTACTCTGTAATTGCCTTCTTTGCCTATATACCTTGCAATCGCTGTTGTTGCTTTTTTAAACTTTAAAAGACCCACACGGGTTTCTTTCCCTTTTTGCTCCCGTTGCGCACGCACTCGCGCGCACATGCCACTACCTATGCTAACCTAGTCCTGGTACCATGGCGCATGCGCGAATGGATAGCGCTCGCACACACCTCTACCACGCATGCGCTGGAAACCTCACATCGCGCATGCGCAACACGCAGACCGCTAGCTCCCAGCGCCCGCGCTCTAAAAAGGAAACGCGACCGCGCCCTCTCCCCTCTCCAGGTGATAACAATCAAACCGGCTATTTAAGCCCATACCTGACTCTGGCAAAGCTCATTCGGGACACTGGAGCAGGACGATAGGTCGCAGGAACCGCTGATCGGAAATACCGTGAGTAAGCTTGATCTCTGCACAACGCTCTGGGTAAGCAACAATTTCTCTCCACAGGTACTATCCTAACTGTAATCCTCTACAAACATTTAGGATCTTCTTTCCCTCCCTGCCAAGTGACCCATGAGGCTTTAACAGCAAGTAGCAAGTGTGAGGAATTATGTACCATACTTACCTGTACCTCACGCTATGCCTGTTTCGCTGTGTAGCCCACCACTGCCACTGCGTTTAATATTTAACCGCCATAGTTCACCTTAGCCATGGCACACTCATGGCGTTGTTACTTGCCGCTCTAGGTCGCTCACGCACACCAGAAGCCGGCTATTTGTTGTGTTTTGGTTAATACCATTCTCAATGACTCTTTTTGTATGTCTGTACTGTCTTTGTGTTTTTATGTACAGTAAAGCAGAGGGAATCCCCCTCTTACACGTACGGCACCTTAGCGAGTGCAACACTTTTTTACCACACACTTTCACTTAATATAGTTTATTTTCACCCACACATACTCATTTGGTCCTGAGGAAAGCCAGTTTTAATCAAAAGGCCTGGCTGAAACATGTAGACCACAAGGACGTAGGAGCCCCTAATATACTCCACATCGTCCACAGCCTTTTTATCTTGCTAACAGGGGCCCAGGTATTAAATTTACCTCTTACCCTCGGGAACTGGGACCACCTGTATAGCTTTTAAAACCTTTCACCTTCATTCTCACCAACACTGCACACTCAGTAAGAATACCAGCTCCTCAGTAATCTGGAGTCGCAGCACACCCGGGACACATTCGGTGTCACTGTGGTGGGCCCGATGATGAAGCATGACACCAACTAGGTTGGTGTGTGAGGGCTTCATGACCAAACCTAAGGGTTTGCCCACAGATATACCTTCTGAGTTTCCTCTAACACAACATAGCTAGTCCTATATTGATATCTCTGTCTATTGACTTTGAACAGGTGTGAAATAGCCTTGCATGGTGTCCATCGACTTTGAACAGGTGTGAGATGGCCTTGCATGGTGTCCATTGACTTTGAACAGGTGTGAGATGGCCTTATGTGGTGTCTATTGACTTTGAACAGGTGTGAGATGGCCTTATATGGTGTCTATTGAGTATTGACTTTGAAGAGGCGTGAGATGGCCTTTATGGTGTCTATTGACTTTGAACAGGTGTGCGATGTCCCTGTATGGTGTCTATTGACTTTGAACAGGTGTGAGATGGCCCTGTATGTTGTCTATTGACTTTGAACAGGCGTGGGATTGCCTTGTATGGTGTCTATTGACTTTGAACAGGTGTGAGATGGCATTTCATGGTGTCCGTTGACTTTGAACAGGTGTGAGATGGCCTTGCATGGTGTCCATTGACTTTGAGCAGGTGTTAGATGGCCTTTTATGGGGTCTATTAACTTTGAACCGGTGTGAGATGGCCTTGTATGGTGCCTATTGACTTTGAACAGGTGTGAGATGGCCCTGTATGGTGTCTATTAACTTTGAAGAGGTGTGTGATGTCCCTGTATGGTGTCTATTGTCTTTGAACAGGTGTGAGATGGCCTTATATGGTGTCTATTGACTTTGAACAGGTGTGAGATTACCATGTATGGTGTCTGTTGACTTTGAACAGGTGTTAGATGGCCTTGTATGGTGTCTATTGACTTTGAACAGGTGTGCGATGTCCCTGTATGGTGTCTATTGACTTTGAACAGGTGTGAGATGGCCCTGTGTGGTGTCTATTGACTTTGAACAGGTGTGAGATGGCCTTGCATGGTGTCCAATGACTTGGAACAGGTGTGAGATGGCCTTGCATGGTGTCCATTGACTTTGAACAGGTGTTAGATGGCCTTTTATGGTATCTATTAACTTTGAACAGGTGTGAGATGGCCTTGTATGGTGTCTATTGACTTTGAACAGGTGTGAGATGGCCCTGTATGGTGTCTATTGACTTTGAAGAGGTGTGTGCCATCCCTGTATGGTGTCTATTGACTTTGAAAAGGTGGCCTTGTATGGTGTCTATTGACTTTGAACAGGTGTGAGATGGCCCTGTATGGGGTCTATTGACTTTGAACAGGTGTGAGATGGCCCTGTATGGGGTCTATTGACTTTGAACAGGTGTGAGATGGTCTTGTATGAGGTCTATTATTTATTTATAAAGTTTTATATAGCGCAAACTTGATCCAGAAGGGTATCAGAGCGCTTTACAATTTGAGGCAAAGGTAACACATCAGAACATTAGTCTAACATGGGGAATCTAACATACACCTGGTTGAACAAAGAATGTGTTAGACGATGGAGCAACAATCAAACCAAAAACAATGATCATATACAAAAACAACAGTTACCCTCGGAAAGTGCACACCCCTTCAAAAGCCACCTCTGCCAATCTCTCCCCCCTCCCCTCCAGCATGAAAAAACTACAAAATGCCACCTGTGTATCATTGCCACACCGCCTCCATGATTTCCTCCGAGATCCATCCCATCCTGCACAACAGTCACAACTGCACTCTGTGCACTTCTCTCTCTCCTCCACTCCGACTTTGAACAGGTGTGAGATGGCCCTGTATGGTGTCTGTTGACTTTGAACAGGTGTGAGATGGCCCTATATTGTGTCTGTTGACTTTGAACAGGTGTGAGAGGGCCTTGTATGGTATTTGTTAACTTTGAACGGGTGTGAGATAGCCTTGCATGGTGGCTATTGACTTTGAACAGGTGTGAGATGGCCTTGCATGGTGTCCATTGACTTTGAACAGGTGTGAGAGGGCCTTGCATGGTGTCCATTGACTTTGAACAGGTGTGAGATGGCCTTATATGTTGTCTATTGACTTTGAACAGGTGTGAGATGGCCTTGTATGGTGTCTATTGACTTTGAACAGGTGTGAGATGGCCTTGTATCGTGTCTATTGACTTTGAACAGGTGTGAGATGGCCCTGTATGGGGTCAATTGACTTTGAACAGGTGTGAGATGGCCTTGTATGGGGTCTATTGACTTTGAACAGGTGTGAGATGGCCCTGTATGGTGTCTGTTGACTTTGAACAGCTGTGAGATGGCCCTGTATGGTGTCTGTTGACTTTGAATAGGTATGAGATGGCCTTGTATGGTGTCTATTGACTTTGAACATGTGTGAGATGGCCTTGCATAGTGTATGTTGACTTTGAACAGTTGTGAAATGGCCTTGCATGGTGTCCATTGACTTTGAACAGGTGTGAGATGGCCTTGTATGGTGTCTATTGACTTTGAACAGGTGTGAGATGGCCTTGTATGGTGTCTATTGACTTTGAACAGGTGTGAGATGGCCTTCAATGGTGTCTATTGACTTTAAACAGGTGTGAGATGTCCCTGTATGGTGTCTATTGACTTAGAACGTGGTCTGTGGTGCCTAGGATAAGCACCAACTCCCTGAGCACAACCTCTGTGAATAGAAATCCGTTTCTATGTTCAATGCGTTTGAATGCCAAATGAAGTTTAAACCAAAATTGTATCAAACATTTTCATGTTTTATTCACATGGGTTTCTCATTGTTAATTACGAAGTTTCATTTCCATAAACCATATCTGAAATCCATTTTGGTATATGCATTATGACATCATTTCCCAATGCATTTCGGACAAACAGTCCTTCATCAGGGGAATCCTGAAAAACAATAATCCAATCTAAGTATGATCGACCGAGACAAAACTAAACATATAAATGCATTCAGTCATATCCATTACTAAGTTGAGCCATATGTCAATCACTCCTAAAACACAGAACCAAAGTGATAAATCATACAATGGTATAATTCCCGAATGTGTGCTATCCCGGAGTTTTGTTACGAGATAAATGAATTTAGGTTAACCGAAAGGGAAAGCGAACTCAGTGCTATAGAGAAAAGTGCCTGAAAACTCGATAGTAATTGTTCGTGAAAAAACCATGTGCAAAGTGTAACTACAAGTGATATCCAAAGCCAAACCAGATTGTGCGAGTCTAGTGCCAGTGAGTAGGACTTACAGATAAAGATGAGCATAATCCCACGTTTCACTCGTGCGCCCTTCGCCGGTGAATGTGAACGGTGTGTGCCGGGCATACGGAAGTAAATTGAATGAAACTGACAGCATAGAAAGTGGACTTCTCAAATGGCGGCCACCTTACAGTGGTTTCGAAGACTGATGTAAAAAGAAAACGTAAACCCGCTTATAAAATAGGGCATAAACAACCAGTGATCAGATCTCTTACATAAAATGACGGTTCTGTATACAGTATGAACTTATGGGGAGGTAAAGCATTACAGTTAGAAACTCAAAATAGTGAAACCAATAAAACAAAAAAATGCAGTTCTAAACATAGTTCTCTACAGATAACATGTAAATTCCATCCGGTCATTAAGACCGGATGGTTTCATGGATTGAAGATATTTTATCCAGTGGTTTTCATGCTGCAATAAGAAATTATTATTGTCTCTGTCCTCATGCTTAGTGACCACTTCCACAGCAGCGAACCTGAGTTGACTAATGTTATGTCTGTTGTCTTTAAAGTGTAAAGCCAAATTAGATTTTACATTCACAGTTCTTATATTGCTTTTGTGTTCGTTAATTCTCAATTTCAATTTGCGAGAAGTCTTCCCAGTGTATACCAATCCACACGGACATTTGATGATATATATTACATTCTCAGTGTCACATGTAGCATTAAACCTCAATTTTATGTTGGTGCCCTTCATTGGGTGTTTGATAATCGGACCTTTGATGAGGTTATTACAGTTTTTGCAATTGAGACAAGGTTGATTACCTTTGTACGTGATGGAGGAAATGTGTTTAGGATTTTTTATAATTTCCTTCAAGTTGTTGCCTCTTTTGTATGCAAATAGTGGCTGGTCACAAAAAATATCATTGAAATCCTGTTCATTGCTGATAATCGGCCAGTGTCTTAATATTGAAGTTTTGTATGCCTTTGATGCCTCTGAGTATTTTGATACGACCACAGGTCTCCTGACATTGCCCTTGTGCTTTGTCGTCAATACCTCTTGACGTTTCAAGTTATCACAGCGTTCTTTGGCGTTGGCCAGAATGGTTCTGGGATACCCTCTTTGTTCAAAACGTTTTAACATCTTAGATGCTTGTTCTTCATATTCGGAAGTGTCAGATACAATCCGTTTTACCCGGAGAAGTTGCGAGAATGGAAGATGATTCTTCAATGATCTCTGATGGTAGGAACTGTAATGAAGGGTGTTGTTTTTGTCTGTTGCTTTTCTGTACAAATTGGTTTCTAGATGATCACTGACTCTTGTTATTCTGACATCCAAGAATGTAATTGATTGTTGGCTGATTTCAGAGGTGAATTGAATTCGATCATTGATGTTATTGAGACCTGTTAATGCCATTGTTAGAGATTCCTGGTCTCCTTGCCATAAAACAAAAATTTCGTCTATATATCTCAGGAACATCCTGGCATGCACATTCCAAGGAGCCTGGTTTAAGATATTGTTCTCTTCAAAGTATTTCATGAATGCATTAGCATAGACCGGTGCTGCACAATTGCCCATAGATGTCCCGGACAACTGTGCATAAAGTTGATCTTCCCAAGAAAAATAACTTTGGTACAATGTAAAATGCATGAGTTGCATGATAAAAATCTGGAAGTCATTGGTAAGGTCAGAATGTAATAGAATGTTCTCAATTGCTTCCATACCAAGATCATGTGGGATGCTTGTATAAAGTGATCTGGCATCTATGGAACAAAGCCAAATGATTTCATTGTCCTCAAATTTGATCTCATTCACTTTTTGTAGAAAGTCTGTAGTATCCCTTACATAGGTGCGGGATTGTTGAATTAGTGGTTGCAAGTATCTGTCAATGAGTTTTCCGGTACTTTCATGGATGCTACCACGGGTTGAAACAATTGGTCTGAATGGAGGTTGAGTTAAACTTTTGTGAACTTTCGGTAGCATATACATGCTCGGTGTGCGTGGGTTGGTTGGAGTCAAAAAGTTCTTGGTTTTCTGATTTATAGTACCGTTGTCTTCCGCTGTTGACAGTATATTCATCAATACTTCACTGTATTGGCTAGTTGGATTGAAATGAATGGGACTGTAGGTGTTTGTGTCTGAAAGATGTTCTAGAACTTGCTCCCTATAGAATGTTGTTTCCATGAGGACTAAAGCGCCCCCCTTGTCAGCAGTTTGATAAGTGATCTCCACTTTCCTTGCCAGATTGTTTAATGTCGAATATTCTTTGTTGGTCAAGTTCATGTGCTTTTTTTTCCTGGTGTAGTTAATGCCACTGATATCATTTTTGACCAAACTTTCAAAAATGTCAAAGGATTTATGGCTAACAGGTGCCATAAATGTGCTTTTAGCTCGTAATCCTCTAAGTTGGTCACTTTGATCACTATCTTGTGGAGGCAAAACATTTTCAAAAAAGTGTCTCAAACGCAAATTTCGCATAAGCTTAAATAGACTAATTTCCAGCTCCAGTTTGTTGGTGTGACTGGTGGGGATAAATGAAGTACCTTTTTGCAATACTGGTTTTTCTTGTTCTGAAAGAGTGTATGAGGAAATTTTTATCACTACGTTGTTTTTTTCTTTGGTTTCTCCACCCTCTTGTTCAACGTCGTGCTCCTCATGTCCCTTTCCGTCTCTTTTTCCTGCTCTTTTTCTTTTTGCCTGGCTCCTCCTGGGTCGTCTCTTTCTCCTGGTCCTTCCTCTAAAAAAGGAACCGCAGAGAGGGTAGAGGATTCTGCGCTGGTAGAAGGTTTTTGTGTGTTCACACGTCTTTGATCAGTGTGTGATTCTCCCTCTGAGGATGAGGTCTCTGTAGTGGTATTAGTATTATCCCTTGGCGGTTTGTTTTGGCGTCTCCTGGCATAGACCTCTGCCCAGGAGTACACCTCCCCTAACTTGTAGTCTATAGTATCTCTACGATACTTACGTATTTTGCGTTCGTTTATCTCTCTTGTATGCTTGTCCATTTGAATAGTAGTGTCCTCCAATATCTTAGACCACTCTTCCTTGGATAGCATGTCCGATAGTTCCTGTTTGCATTGTTGTATATCTTTGTTCAATTCCTCTAGAGCTCTAGATAATTCATCCACAATCAGCAATATTAGGTCCAGAGAGCATTTATTTAAGATGGCATACCATCTGTCCACAAATTTCGAGCTGTTCCTGCAGAGTAGTGGCTTCAGCGGGATTCGGAGACCCCTTGGAATACGTTGGGCCCGATGGTAACGTATTAACGTGCTGGTGTGAAGCCTTTGACTGATTTCCTTCCTTGAAAAGTAGAGTAACTGTTTTAAACAACTATTGACTTAGAACAGGTGTGAGATGGCCTTGCGTTGTCTACTGGAGCCGTTACCTCACACTCACCGTGAGATAGAGTATCTTCACACCCCCTGGGGTCCATGGGGTCTTTGGTGATGGGGACTTCTGCTTCTGGAAGGTACCACACACCTCTTGCCACTATACCTGTGGTTAACGCCATTTCCCCATCGCTTCTTGAGTTTGTCAAGACAGATCTCATCCGTTTGCACATTGGACACCCCTAAACGGTACAAGTTCCTCGTTAAACAGGCTGCGCGGGCTTCACGGTATCCTGCGGAAATCCATCGAATAAATTGAAGTTTGCAGGACACATTTGTCCCAGCGCAATGACTTCTAACAAGCGCAAGACGCCATCTCTTGAACCATGAGGGACATCACTCTTGGTGCCCCGTTCACTCTCTTTTCCCAAAAGAGATATTGTTCTGTGTGTATATTCACTTAAAGCCAGAGCTGGTGATGCATCTCCGAGAGACCCGTCTCAGGACAGGCACAGGCACATCATTCCTCACTGCGCTTATTACTACCTGAGGAATTCTGGGAGAGTCCCTCATACTGTAATATGCATATATCACTCAAGGCGCTTATTAACCTCTCACCAGTGCTGGGAGATTGGCTTACACTGTAATTTACATATATCATTCATGATTCTTACTAATGCTTAACCAGTGCTGGGATATTCCCATGTACTATAATATTCATCTATCACTCACGGCGCTTATTAACCCCAAAACAGTGCTGTGAGTTTCCCTTTTCATATAATATGAATATATCACTCAGGGTGCTTATTAACACCTACCCAGTGAGGGGGGGGATGCCTTATACTGTAATGTGCATACATCATTTAATGCACTCATGAATTTTGATGTGTTTTTATTCTTCTTTGTTATTTAAATGATTGCTTGATGCTCCATGTACCTCGGTGGCTTGTCCCACCCTTTTATGATTTTAATGAAATCAAATAAAAGTATAATTGACCTGACCAGACCATACATCATTCAATGCGCTCATTAACGCTTAACAAGTGGTGGGAAATTGCCTTATACTGTATTACTAGCAGCCCGTCCCGACCTTGCCCGGGAGCTTTCAGGCTTCCCCCTACCCCCGCCTGCCCCGACATTGCCTAGCAGCCCGTGCCCCCGACCGCCCCGTCCCCCGCCTGACGCCTGGCCCGACCCTCGCCTAGCCTGAGTCAATGGAGGTGTTAGTCCCCGTCCCCCGCCTTCCCAGACCCCCGCCTACCCCGACATTGCCTTTTGTAACTCCCCGTCCCCTGCCTGGCCCGACACCCGCCTGCTTACCTCAGCCGCTGCTCCTGAGTTGACAGCTCCTCGCCGCTCTGCTCCTCACCGCCTGTCCGCCGCCACTCCTCCCCCGCACCATGTCTGCCTCTCCGCTGGTCGCACCGCCGCTGGCCTGTCCGCTGCTCCTCACGTGTCCGCTCCTCCCCCGCGCCATGTCCGCCGCTCCTCTGACACCGCTCTGACGCTGCTCCTCGACGTGAGCACGCACGTAGCGGCCAGCGCTACTTTGGGGGGACTACTTTTTTGTTAAAATAAATTTTTTAGATAAGGTTTATTTTTAAACTTCATATAGCCTATAACCATCTACACACCCTGACGATTTCTACGGTGTATCGGGTGTGTAGATTGGCACAGTGGTTCCGGAGTTTACCCGCCTCAAAGCCTCAAAGTTTCTCCTTTATTATAGTAATATAGATTCATGTGTCACTCAAGGCACTTTTTTAACGCCTCACCAGTGCAGTGTGTATCTCTTACACTGTAATATACAGATATCCTTCAAGGTGCTTATCAACGCCTCACCAGTGCAGGGAGATGTTCTCATACTGTAATATGAATATATTATCCAAGGCACATATCAGTGCCTCACCAGTGCAGGGAGATGTTCTCATACTGTAATATGAATATATCATCCAAGGCACATATCAGTGCCTCACCAGTGCAGGGAGATTTTCTCATACTGTAATACGCTAGGAGAAGCCTCATCCACGCATTAGTCACACCTCATCTTGACTACGGTAATGCCCTGCTCTTAGGTTTAAGTTAGAAAGGCTTACACCAACTGCAGTGTGTACAAAACGCTGCTGCACGCCTGGTTCTCAATCTGCCCCGCCGAGCATCTGGGAAGTTGGCTCTGTCAAGACTTCACTGGCCCCCCATCAGGGAGCGTATTAAGTTCAAAGCGCTTTGCTTTGCCCACCGCATTGCCCAAGGAAAGGGCCCAAGATACCTGCAAAAGCTCCTTACCGTCCATCGCCCCATCCGGAACCTGAGATCGGCCGGAGCAATGCTGTTTAAACTCCCTCGCATTCGCAAGGCCAGGATGGGAGGCCGTTCCTTTAGGTTTTTGGCAAGTAAACACTGGAACAAACTGCCCATAGATCTTTGTATGGAGCCCTCAGAAACAAGATTCCGTTCAAAACTTAAAACCCATCTTTTACCTGTCAACTACAACTAGTGTTTCTAGCTTAATTTTCCCCCTCCCTCCGGTCTTCTGCCTTCTAGGATCTTACAGCAATTTATAGCGCGGGGACACACTGTTTTAGTGTAACCAGGCGCTCTAGAAATGGCTATATTAATATTATTATTATTTAATATGAATATAGCATCCAAGGCACATATCAGTGCTTCACCAGTGCAGGGAGATTGCATTAAACTGTGATATAAAACACGTCAACACTATTTGACTTACTCGGTCTATCAAGGGAAGATGTGTGTGAAAACAGAATCCCAGATTCCGAGGTCCCGGAGAGAGATTGGGGGGGGGGGGTTAATGTCTGTGGCTACCTGGTGGAACAGACAATCGACTACCAAACATCTATTTATCCATTTAGAGTTTTAAGAAGTTGTTGTACATCCGTATAAGGAGGTTCCGGAGGCTAGCACTGGTGTGTGAAGTAGTGTTTCTGAGATAAGTCATCTGCATAGGCCCAAGAGATGTAGAAAGTTCAGCTAGTAAGTAGACCTGAGCTTTAAAAGATTAGGGCTAAGAAAGCATCTTCTGGAGTAGATGGTGGGAGAAAGGGTGGGCTTGAGAACATTCCAGAAGGTATGAAGAGATCCATGTCAGGGGTTTATAGTACTCAATGACCTGATTTAGGAGGACCAGAGGCCATTGGTTGTTCACAGTATCAAAGGTCATGGGCAGGTCAAGTCAAACCAAGGCGAAAGAGTGGCCCTGGTCCACCATAATTCTGAGGTCATCTAAATTTACAACTAGTGCTGTCCCTGCGCCATGAAAGGGGTAAAAGAAGTCCAACTGCCCTAGATGAAGGATGAAGGTTGCGTTAAGAAAAGCAAAAAAATTGAGAATTAACTTTATTTTCCGGGATCTCAATTGAGAAAGTCATTGACGAGATTGGATGAAGCAAGGCCAGGTCAGATGGCTCCGGCTTCTCTCCAAAGGTGGAGGCAGGCGGCCATCTTTAAGAGGAGAATTGAAGAAATCGTTGACCACAGTCCTACTGAATGGATGGTCAACTCTAAAAAGGGGGTGTGCGAGGGACCCAATGGGGTGTACGCCTGGATGACCAGACCGTGTTTCATTCTTAGATAAACCAGGAGATTTAATTCACTAGATTCTGATGTCATGAAACTGTCCGAGTTTAGCTGAAGACCCTTTGAACAGTACTCATTTGCATGTAAAAACACAGGGCAACTTTTGGTAATCTTATTGCGATTAAAGTTTGTCCCACAGACACACAGTAATGGGTGCTTTATTATGTAACAGGTTAAGAAGTGAGGAAAGAATTGACCAACGTCCGCAGTAGAGTTGCCGCCTTATTAATCTGATTGGTGTAAACAAGCTGCTAGTTTGCCAGAATTTTAGATGTGCAGATTGCAGATTTACAGAATGAAAATGGCGGTGCTTGGAGGTTGAATACACAAGAAAACAAATGTTCAACTTTTTTTACAGATGTGTTTTGCTAGTTTTAGGCTCTTTACTAATTTGCTTCCATGTTTTTGGGTCGAGCCTAGCGGCAGCGCGCATACGCTGTCTGTGAGACTGCTGTAGTAGAGTATGGGAGAGAAGCCCCGCCCACTCTCCTCCCATATTTTTCATTGGCTTGTCTCATTGTCTTCTGTAAGTTCTGCCGTTGGATTCCTTATGAGGCTTGTTTTATAATGTGTTTAACTTTTGAGTCTTAGGTTATCTTTCGTTATTGATTTTTCACGTCTTTAGCTTCATGGGCTTCAAATAACACATATTTACTGTCGCTGCAGCAGCTCGGCCATGTAGTGCTGTTCAATACCAGGCCAGGGTGTCTGCCAAAAGGCCTCAAAGTTCAAAGTAGCAGCCCACAGACATCAAGATCAGATGGAGAAGGGATTCAGGATATGAAACTCAAAAAGTGCCCAGTACAGTTGCGTGTTGCATATTATTTCCATAATCATTACATTATATTGCATTTATTTTCATTATATAATATATATTAAAAATTGGAAGCATAGGGAAATAAACTGATTTGCCAAGAACCACACAATTTTTGGTTAGATGTTAAATCCAATGTTTGAAGTCAGTATTCCGAATTCCAAGGTCATGACCTTAGCCACATGAGATGCAGATGTTTTATGGTTTCTAAGGCCACCATCTGACATGAAGTGGCACAGAGATAATTCTGCAATGATGACTAAATATGAGCCTTTGTTCCTTACAAAGAACTCTCCCTGAATCTCTTGCTGTCCCTCGTCAAACCAAAGCGTAAGCGATAAAGGGGTATGGGCTCGGGTTGGGGGGAGGAAAGAGGAGGGGTTTGGATGTCCAGGAATCTCTGCACACTAGGCTGCACCCCACAGCCCCCTTCTGCCACACCTCAGCGCACGTCCGGAACACTCTGAATTTAGAATAACACTGAAGTCCTTCCGGTTCAGCGCTGCCCCTTCCTTTCACCACCTCTGGAGATGCCTTCTTCTGTTCTAGGGCCTCCCTTCTGTCCCCTACTGCACATGATAACAAAGAGAGGAGTATGCAGTTCCTAAGGAGGCAGAGGCGATGGAGTAGGTGCAAAATACTGGCTACCAAGAGGGAGGATGGGCCCTCACACTCCCAGCCCGCTGGGTGTCATGCTTCATCATTGGGCCTGCTCCTCGTCAAGTCGGCACTGCAATACCCGACGGGCACCCTCAGTGGGGGCTCTTTGGCCGAGACTGCACGTGCTCTGCAACAGTTCCACTGTGGAGTGGAAGCTTCACAAATTGTATCACTCATTAAATAAAATCTCGCATTTTTGGCCCATGTATCAGCCTTGCACATTTGTTAAAGCGCTTTATTTGGATTCAGCGCTTGGAACAGAGTAGGAGCTAGATGGATTCTGGCTCCGCAGCTGTTCTTGTACCTGGACCGGGTTCCAGGCTGGCCTCTCTGATCCTCCCGAAAGGGTCCTGGTTCAGCTGTGTGACACTGGCACACAGGGCCTGGCATCCGCACACACAGCATCTTTTGCTGTGAGGAGCTGCATACGCCTCGTTGTACCTATCTAGCGGGAGCGGTTGCATAGCTCCTCCCTTCACGGGAAACCTCATTTCTTTTATGCAAGAGGTGCACATGTGGGAGCAGCTGGAGGTCCTGGGCCATCAGACAAGGCCGAGACACCTCGCTGCACCTCAAGTGAAATTACCAGGTTCATTAAATACCTAACCATTCCTTAAACTTTGGCTGGTCAAACCTTCTGGAATTTACCATGGAAGAACAGCACGCATTTACTGTAGGAGAAAGATTTAGTGTGGTAAGCCCCAAGATCCGCTTGTTATCACCCGGAAGCTCGGAATAGGTGCTCGCTTATCACACCCAATAAATTCTGAACCCCATGCTGTAGCCCACAGGTGACATTATGTGATAACCCCTTCTGAGGTACACATTCCTGAAATGGAAGTGGTCCACAGATGTAAATGTAGTATACTTGTATAGTGCACAGCTGCCCCAGCAACGGGGCGTCCCGGTGCTGTATAACGCTGTGGAACCCTTCCTGGCTCTCCCTGTGAGATGTCCCTCCTGGGCACCCCCAAGGTGAAGCCCGGCATCCCAGCGTTGTTGGGGCCGTTGTGGAGATTAAGCAAGCTATTGCCCAGAGCTTCAGCATGGGACCCATGATTAGAGTAGGCGCCGAGGCGAGAGAATTATCGAGTCCGCGGACATTAAGCCCAAGACCCTGCCGCGTCGGGAATTGATCCCTGGTCCCAGGCCTGATCTCTGCTTCAGGGTCTGTCGCTTCTAACCAGTGAGCCACACTTCTCCACTGATCTCCTGTGCTCTTGTGGATGGAGAAGACCTAATGACTTGGGGGGTTGGGGATCAGAGGAATATATTAAAGTCCTTTCATCTGAAGCCATAGGAGCAGGTCGCCGTGACAGCTCCCCCAATGCCGGTCCCCATGTCCAGCTCACCGGCACTCCACTATCCTCGGTTGCCTTCGGTTTATGGCCCCTCTGCTCATTTTCAGCATATTTTCTGCCTCTTCTCTGCTCTCTATCTTGCCTCTTTCTGCTGGTTTCTGACCTTTATTCTGACGTGGTGTCCACAGCGCCGAGATTCCCCTAGGGGTGACTGTGCTTTGCTATACAAATACTGCTTGATTGATTGATTAATAGGACGTCTGTGTTTGCCACTACCACTTTGCAGACTTCTTGACAATACAAGTTAAAATGGAAAATGTAGCAAATGCGCAAAGAACCTCTTTGCGCTTGGCCCATCAGCCCCATTCTGATACATGTAAAGGGACACGGGGGAGGGGTGGGGGGGGGGGGGATTAGTATTTAAAGAGTGTTCAGTTTCCGCCCGAGATACCACACTAACTGCACGGGGGGGGGGGGGGGGGGTAATCAGCACAAGGATACTCGGCCGGTGAGACTGTGCTCTACAAATCTGCATAACATAACATATCATGGACAAACTGTTTTTTGAGAAGCGCTTATCTCATGCAAAACAATTGTCGCTGTGTCAAAGGAGAATTTAGGCAACTTAAATTGTTCCAAAAGTCATAATTTGCACATAAATGAGACAAAGTATAAATCTTTGTGACCGGTCAAGATTTCCTTAGACCTTCACTTTCGCGCGAGACTGTGAATACATTTGTATGTTTATGTTTGGTAGACATTAAAACTTTTTTTTTTGCTTTCTAATGCTGCAAAGTGTGCGGAGGTCGAATGAAGGTTGTATTTTCATAAAAGAGGCGTGCCTACAATTTACTCTCCAATTCATTGCACACAACAAGCATTGGCAAAGATCATAGGTTGGGCATTGGCTACCAGCATTTAGACTTTCTCAACGCTTGTTCTGTTTTTCCATTGTTTTTGAAAAACTGTTGTTTTTCTTTATTCAGTTTATTGTTGGGAGCTGTAAAATATGTATGTTTGTGTCTCTGAAAACACACGGGGTTTAGCAGTCTGGCATTGAGTGGAACTAGTGTGAGGGTGTTTGTGTTTGTGCGCTGCTTTGGAAAGTGCAGAATGCTGTAAATTAGCAATGGTTGATGTGGGCTCACACAAAGACAGAGCAGTCTTTCAAGACGGCTTGCTGAAAACTCTTATCAGTGAGCATAACATATGTATTCTTTTACTAAAATCTAAACCTAAAAAAACAAGCATTTACAATGCAATAGGTCTCGCAGCATTAAAGTTTGAGTTATTGGCATTGTATATGACAATGCCAATAGTTATACCTTTCGCAAATGTGACACCTATAGCATTTGTAATGCAATGTGTTTTATTTACGTGACTTAGATGTATTGATATTACAAATAACAATGGCTTTTAATTTTTTAAATAATTAATACTTAAATAAAAGGTATTGTAATTGAGCCGGTGGAAGGGTGAAGTGGGTCGTGTCCCAGAGTGATGTGGTGGTTTCCCCGAGTGACAAGTGGTGCCCCGAGTGATGTGGTGGTGTCCTCGAGTGACAAGTGGTGCCCCTGAGTGATGTGGCGGTGCCCCTGAGTGATGTGACGTTGTCCCTGAGTGATGTGCTGGTGTGATGTTAGGTCGCTTATTGCAGAATACAACCAATACAAGCAGAGTCACTGTCAGGCTACCGTGAGGGTTTCTGTGGAAGGGTGGCTGGCGCTTGAATCGCGCAGTACAGGCAGCATTCTTTCAGGACAAATGTCATATGGGAGCATTGTCGCTGAGTATAGGAGCTGTGTACACAGCACGGCGAAGGTCGGATTGGCCTTGAGGACAGCCTGGCAGTGACAGGAGGGCTTTTTTGGTAGTTCAGTGTGTGTGTCTGTGTCGGTTTTTGGGTGTTTGTAGGTCTGTTTTTTCTTGGTGCGAGTGTGGATTTTACTGTTGGTTTCCACAAACTATGCCTGCAGCAAGCACACACAAGTGTTTTCAATACACAGGAACCTATTTGTTTTGTCGAGATATTCCGATTACATTATTGAGCTTTTCAGGCTGTCGTTTAGCTGTTAGCTGGAGCTGTTCAGTCCGCACGCAGGGGAGCATGCAGGGGCGTAGCTATCGCTGGTTCAGCAGGTACAGTGGCACCGAGGCCCGGTGGTGTGAGGTGCCCAGTGCACCCCACCTGTGGCTGTATTTTGCTACATAAACCTGTGCTAGCAGGGCCTGTGGTCCTTGCCTGCACTAGGGAATATGCTGCCATTGCTATGCTACCTTGTGCATCCTGGAGTAGGACTGGGTAAGGGGGTGTGCATCTATTTAGGGGTGTACTGCGCAAATAACGGGCACAGGAGTCAGACACACCTTTATTCCGCTGTTCACGGAGTCAAGGGTGGTGGATGCTTATGCCCGTTTCTTTCTACTTGCTGATGCTGGCTTATGTTCATTATTCACGAGAACGTCCTTGTTCAGCACTGTTGGTTTGTGGGCTGCGAGGGGGAACGGAAGCACGCAGAAGGAAATGACATCAGCTGGCATTCTCATGACTGTCCCAAGCGCTAAACACGGCCTCGAGCTTCCAGCACTGACTGCCACGGAGTCCTACCCAATATTTGAGATTTGAGAGGGGCAGTAATGGCAGGGAACGTTCTTAAACTTCATTCTACTCACTCTGCACACATTGTTTTCTCATTAGTGAGAAAGAAGTGGTAAAATAAACTATACCGTTACCAATTTCAGCTCGACAAGCGCAAAAAACTTCTTATTTCCTAATGGACAGTGTGTGTGTGCGTGGTGGGGGTAATATCGCAATATTCTTCAGAGGAAGTTCAGGGAATACCTCAGATCCTCGCCGTGCCGGAGCCGTTGTGACAAAGCGGCACATGATTTGAAAACTAGCCCGGGCTAGGCGGTGGATATGGGCACAGCAGAGTACATCTAGAAAGTGCACAGCATGTCTCGAGCCTGCAGGAAATGAGAGGAAACTGGGTAGGCCTGGCGAGTTTCTCTTGCATGCCCATGAATGCTTGTTACTATGCATAGAAGAGTTGTCAAAAGTGTAATAATGTGCCGCCCACCTCATGCCCTCAATTTTCGGCCCATAACTTCTCTCCTGTCAAAACTTCTTGAAATCTGCCCAGTTTAGTGGTTTTCTTAATTTTCGGATGCAGGGCCAGCCCTCGGCAGCGCACTGACTCAATAACTAGAAAAATCTCTACTAGTTCCTTGATAACAAAATATTTATGCTTGCCTGGACTCTGATTTAACGCCCAGATAATGCTGCGTTTCGCACTTAAATAAATCACTTTGTGGCTCTGTCGCCGGCAGCAGGCACGGCCTCCAAGTGCAGCATTGACGCTGCGTCTGCAGTATATTTTTACCTGGATCACAAAGCTGAATGTCCCCGTGTTTAGTTTATTCCAAAGAAAGGATGAAATGAGGAGCTATCAATGGGAAGTAACTGAGAGGTGAGATGGGATGTCAGAGGAAAATAAATCATTAGTTACAAGTCGAGGCATTATATACATTGAACCATTATATATAGTCAGGACTTTGATGCAAATTCAATATGTCATTTGCATGCTCTTCATTTAATCAATCTCAGAGGATAATATGCTGCGTCCTGGCTGTCAGGCAGAAAAGTGTAACCTAAACATTACACAAAAATTTCAGTAAACGTACAGTCGTACCTTACAGCATGCATTCGGTAAACCAGATCAGTCAAATGTCAAGTTTATTAGAAAATGTTAGGCTACCAGCGCATGCTTAGAACTCTCTGCAGCGCATGCTTAGAACTCTCTGCTTACTTTTTTACAGTTTGACCACCGACCTCGATAGTGCGCACCAGGTAAAGAATTGGTGACATCATTTACTGATAAAGTCCGGTTGAATATCCAGGCACCGCATCATCACTGGCAGCGAACAGCAGCAGGCCGCAGCTCCCCAGCAGCAGCAGCGGGAAGCCCGGTAAAGTCCGGTCGAATGGCCAGTCACCGCATCATCACCGGCAGCGAACAGCAGCAGGCCGCAGCAGCAGCGGGAGGCCCGGCTCCATGGCCGCCTCAGGCTTCCATCAGGCTCCGCCCCTCCCGCCCGGCGTCGAAGTCCCGCCGGCGTCGACGTCACTTCTGTTGCCAGGCAACGGCCCCACCGGCACCAATCCCAGCGCGGCTCCTCGTCTGACGTCAGAGGAGCTGCGCTTGGGATTTGTAAGGCTACCGAAGTTCCCGGGCTGCGGCGGTGTTTACGGGAAGGCAAGTTTTAATTTCCATACAATGCCGCTGTGGGAGGCGGCGGTGATTTGAGACAGCGCACCTTCTAGCACAGTGCCTTCCCATGCGTAAGGGGAGAGGAGCCCGGTGAGTGGGGTTGAGGGTGGGGGTGTACACGCGTGTGTATGTTGGAGTGTGTTTGTGCGTGTGTGCGTGTGTGTGTCTGTTTAAGGGGGGTGCGTGTGTGTATGCAGCGTGTGTCTGTTTAAGGGGGGGTGCGTGTGTGTGTTTGCAGTGTGTGTATGTGCGCATGCGTGAGTGTGGCTTTGTTTGAGAATGGGAAAATGAGGCACGGCGACGTGCGCGCTCACGAGGTAGAATCTCCGGCAGGAGACGCTCGCTCGTGATAGTCTGCTGTCCACATTCCCCTGAAAGTGATTACATAAGTTGACGAGCCCTAGACAGCAAAGCTTCGCTTTGCTTTCGTCTAGGCTCGACCTAAAAACACAGCCAGCTACTCCCAACACAGACTGGCTCATTCATCTGCTTAGGTGACACAAGCAGTGCACGCATCACGGGGTCCGGTAGGTGGCAGGTGGAACATGATGGGGTGTCTTGTTTCATAAAGGTCGGGAGGTTCCCCTAAATCCACAGGTATGTAACCTGTCACGTGTCTCTTCAACGCCGCTTTCTTTTCCATGCCGCGCTTGACACCATATTCTGCAGCCTTTGAACTCTAAATAATATAATTTGATAATAAAGTTATACGGAATAAAATACCCCACTGTAGATAACGCAACCCACCAAGACGTCCAAAGTTAACGCCGAGGTATGAGGTGACACAAAGAGAGGACTAGGTAAGGGTTTCTGCAGAGCTGCTTCACAGATGAAAAGCTAGACACAGTTTTGCTGCTGGGTAATTCAGTTGTAGACATTTCCCAAAAGTGTGCACTCCAGGCCCAAGGAGGGCGGTGCTGGAAGGAACCGGTTCAGAAACAGAGGTGTCATGAAAACAAAGGGCTTGTCTTCAGGGAACTATGCTGCCTCGCTGGCCCCTGCTGCTGCGGGGTTTTGCAGCAGACCCCCCCCCCCCCCCATCCCCACCCACCCTCCCACCACCACAGAAGATAACGTTGTCAACACCTTGTATTATTGTCTTGAATGTGATTCTGCCTCAAACAAGCAGATAATCTCAGGAAATGAAAACATCTCTCAGCAGACAGGCTCCCTCGCCTGTCCTCGCTCTATGTTGGATTGAGCAGGATGCAGAGAGCTGTGTCTGGGATGCCTGTGTCTTCTCTGGTGCAGCCTGACCTCACCCCTCGCCTGTAATAAAGTATTACACGCGTCTGCAGAGTTATAAAGCAACCGCCTCGCAACTTAAGTACTATTTTCAAATCTGAACCAGACGCACAACACCCGTTGGGCTCAAAGGGCTTCAGTCCACCCCGGATTTCGGAATAAATAGCAGGGAACACTCCTACTCCACAGCCAGAAGACCTGCCAGAAAGCAGCATCCAAACTGGCTGCATTATACCCACTCCTGAAGACCAAGTCGATGCCCATGAAGAGTAAGGTGCGAGCAATCACCGCAATAATTCGACCAACTATGACATACGCTTCACCAGTTTGGAGCGGCTGCCGCCCGCAGCTTCGGGAAGACCTACAGAAACTACGGATTGCAGCAGGTGCACCTATGTTCACACGAACAGCAGACCTCCACAGAGAATTAGGCATTGAGATGTTGGACGACCATCTCCTCAAACTCAACAGGAAATTCTACGAAGGAATAGATCAAAAGGAAAACCCACTGATCAGGAAACTCGCAGACATCTCTACAAACCCATTTGACCGCTACCCTTCGTCCCATTGAAGCGCTAACCGTGCGAAACTGAAACAGCAACGCAGCATCCAAAAACTCATCACTGCTTGAAGGCAAACACCGGCAGGTACAAAACTCATCGCTGCCCTGATGGCATAATCGCCTCAGCAAGCAACCAAAAACTCACCGCTGCCAGATGGCATAATCGCCTCGGCAAGCAACCAAAAACTCACGCTGCCAGATGGCATAATCGCCTCGGCAAGCAACCAAAAACTCACCGCTGCCAGATGGCATAATCGCCGCGGCAGGCACCCAAAACTCGACAATATCAGAAGGCACTAGATAGACAAAGACGACGCTCTCTGAGGAAACATGCTGACAATTCTGCAAACTATACTGACCGCTACCCGCGGCCCATCACTGAGCTGACCATGTGAAAAAAACCCAACTGTGACAAAGAGTCACACTTCGATAAGACAACCGAAACAGCGACTAAAAAATTCTAAATGAATGTGGAGTAATGAGGTGACTACCTCGGTATCAAAAACTCATCACTGTCAGAAGGGATCTGACAGGAGAAAACAAGACATACAGACTCCACAGCCAGACACTGCCACCTGGATGGGGCACGTGGCAGCAGAGAGGAGGGTTAAACTGAGGGATTAAAAAACATGAAGCCGAGCCAAGTCGTGGACGCTGGGGCTTGGCACTTTGTAATGACCTGTGAAGTTCACCCAAGACCCCAAGATGATTTAAAGCATGAGGGAAGTGGGTGCCGGCCCAGGACTCAGACTTTCGGGGGCCCCTCATAGAGCCTGCTCTGTTCTGCAGAGTCTCGCCCTGATGACATTGAGTACATTTAATAGAAATTGTTTTAAATACTGTTGCCCTTAAATGTATTCTGAATGTGGGTGATGTGTGAGAGTCTATTACAGACATTTTGCAGAGAAATGTATTTGTTTCATGCAATATCCATGATTTACGTTTTATTTGACATCAAAACAGGACCTTACATATGAGAAATAGGAGGGTGTCATCAGAAGTGCAACTAGAGCCCCATTTTGGGGGGGCTGATAACAATTTCAGAGGTCAGGGGGATTATTCTTCCAGCAATATGCAGAGTGGAGCTGCAGGGGCTCTAAGAAGGGGTGAAAACACAACATAGCCTCGTTTACAAGCAAATGGTCTTTTAA
This sequence comes from Lissotriton vulgaris, assembly GCF_964263255.1. NCBI lineage: Eukaryota > Metazoa > Chordata > Amphibia > Caudata > Salamandridae > Lissotriton > Lissotriton vulgaris. The sequence goes on along the minus strand of NW_028241120.1, from coordinate 21,782 downwards.
AGACATGCGAGGTGCTCAGGTGAGGCTGTGTGTGTGCCTGGGAGGCTGTCTCAGCCTGGACTGACACACACGACGGAGGAAGGAGGGGCTAAAGCCCTTTGAGCCCAATGGGCGTTGCGCGCCTGTGTGTCACACAGGTTATTTACAGTGATATTAGTGAGCTGCGGCTGCTGCGGTGCACTATTGTTGGATGGGTCTGCCTGTGCACTGTCCGTGCCTGGCCAAGGAGGGCAGGAAAAAGCTGAAACTGGATAATAAATTCAAAGCTGTTCCGAACGGGCCCCCAAAATATTGCTCCACCCGCCACTAACATCCCCTGCAGCAAGATGTCCTGCATAAATTTATCTTTATCCAGTAATCGGTTTATTACACCGTCCATCTTGCTGAAGCTTTGCTAGCGCCATGAGACCATACCCAGTGATATGTGCCCTTTACAAGAACATTTGACATAACACAGAAGAGGTGTCAGGCTGCGTGGAGCTGCGCTTCTCATCACGGACATGAGTAGCAGTGAAAATACACTGAGGGAGTCAAGAGACAGAGACCTGGACAAAGAAACACAAGCAGGTAAAAAACAGACATGGTTGAATTTACGCCGTCTTCATGGTGTGCTGGCAAGGGCGGAGACGCTACGAGAGCCGGCCATTTTATTTTCTTTGGATGCCACTATGGCATTTGACACACTGGAATGGCCATATCTATGGGCGGCTCTGGCGAAGTTCGGCTTCGGACCGGTGTTCATCGGATGGGTCCAATTACTCTATGAGGAGTCCCTGGCCCAGGTAGTCGTTAACGGTCGAGTGTCAGCTACCTTTGCTCTGGGGAGGGGTACGCGGCAGGGGTGTCCTCTGTCTCCGCTGCTTTTTGCCTTGGCTCTAGAGCCCTTGGCCGCTTGGTTGCGATGGGAGCCGTCCCTTAAGGGTATCAGGTGGACTCCCGGTTTTGAAGATCGCATCTCACTTTATGCGGACGACATTCTCCTTTACCTCACCTCCCCTCGGAAATCTCTGGGGGTATTGTTCGACGTCCTTAATTCCTCTGGGAGGAACTCTGGACTGGTCATCAATTGGGGTAAGTCTTGTGTTTATTCGCTCACAGACGATACTCCACTCGTACCGCGCAATTGTCCAATACAAATTTCATCCGCCGGGTTCAAATACTTAGGTATCTATGTTTCGCGTGATTCGGCTGTCAGGTATCAGCGCAACTTACTCCCCCCGCTTATTCGCTTAAAAGCAGACGTGAAAGCCTGGAGCAGACTGCCACTGTCCCTGGTGGGCAGAGCAGCCTTATTCAAAATGATGTCCCTTCCCAGATTTTTGTATGCGCTTCAGAACACATTGGATCTAGTGCCTTCCAGCTACTTCCACGAGATCGAGTGCCTACAAAGGAAACTTCTGTGGGCCGGACGTCCCTGGATTGCCTTGGCTAAGCTTACGCTGCCTTGGTATGATGGCGGTATAGCGTTACCGGATATAAGACGATATTACTGGGCCTCACAACTGAGCTCGGTTAATCATGCGATGTATGGTCCAGCTCCTAACCCGGCTTTTGCTATGGATAAATGGCTGCTGCCAGGCAGGGACAATAACAGGGCACTTTACTCCAAACGGTCTGCTGTAGCGTTGACAGGGCCTACCAGAGTTGCGGTGCGGGTCTGGTACAATGCTAATGCTGCTATGGGCTGGTCGGACACTCTCACTCGAGCGACTCCACTCTACTCAGCCGAGAGGTTGGGCAATTTGTGGACTACCAAGGGTTTCGAAAAGTGGGACCTTATTGGGATTAGTAGGGTGGGGGACCTTTGGCGGAAAGACAAGATAAAGTCTTTTGAAGAGCTGCAACTTGAATTCAAACTCAGTAATCGAGAATACTTTCGGTACCTGCAGGTCCGGCACGCCCTTTCCTGTGTTTTTCCGGCCGGCACGCTCGTTCCAGAATCCTCACCCCTGGAGGACAGAGTACTCGACGGCCATGTCCCGGACAGTACGATCTCGCTTATATATAAAAAGCTGATAAATGACCGAGCGGAACTTCTTCTACAGCACCGTACGGCCTGGACCGGCGATGGACTGGAACTTGATGATGAGGACTGGCAGGCGGCGATATCCTCCCCAAAGGAGGTAGCAATCTCGGGCCGTCTGAGATTGGTGCAGTTAAAAATCCTACACCGAGTGTACATGACGGGTCCTCGCTTGTTACGTATGGGGTATGCCTCAGATGATCTGTGTAAGCGCGGGAGTGAAATGGTGGGTATATTCCTTCATATTCTGTGGGAGTGTCCGGCGGTAGTGTCTTTTTGGAATCGTGTGCATGGTGTTATGACTGAGGTGACGGGTGTTTCGCTTTTGCCTGAGGCCCGAAGGTGTCTATTGAATGTGTGGGAGCCCAATGATTATAATGTAGCACAGACGCAGTGGGCCACCATGGGTAATATGATCGCTAAGCGTGACATTGCGCAATTGTGGGGATCGTCGAGGACACCCAGTCTGTCGGCCTGGTCTAGAAACATGGACTGGTGCATGTTTCGTGAAAAAACAGTCTACATTGCTCGGGGCAGGCCCAAGAAATGGGGGAGGTTGTGGAATCAGTGGAACCAGTATTGTGGTGAAATTTGTACTCCCCCTTTTGTGCCTCCACCGGAGGTGTTACATTCCCCTTAGCGTGATGTTCATTTTAGTCTGGATTTTTGTCTATGTATTGCTGGCCTGCTCTCTTTCCCCTTTTCCCCCTCCCGTCTGCTTTTCTTATAGCTTTTCAATTTCACTTGTTACTATGTAACAGTTGTAGATGTGGTACTCCCTCCCCAGAAGGATTTCTTATGTATCTGCCTTGTGTTTAGCCTCTGTAGGTATTTTCTTTACTTTTTGGTTGGTTGGTTTTAAAAAAAAAAAAACAAAGACCTTATTCCTCCTGTGATGTAATGTACGGCATGACATGTTTGTTTAATTGCCGCCGGGCCCTAGGGTTGTCGGCTGAAGGGCTGTGTATTCATTCATCCTGATATGATCATTGGAAATGTTGCCAGCCGACCCGATGTGGCTGTATGATTGCTATTGTATATCCATGTTTATCAATAAAGGTTTAAAAAAAAAACATACATGGGGTCACAAACAGTGGAAACACTAGAACAGAAAGGCAGACACAGGGGAGACACGAGTGACATGGAGTTGGAAACACAAGCAGGTAAGAACCCAGTGCTTAACTTAGGTCCATCGTTTCCGGTGCTCGACAGCAGCACTTAATTGTCAACACCGGCACATCTGACATGTGAGCCGCAAGGTGGCGCCTTCTGGCTAATTTAGAGATGACCACAACAAAGGTTAAATATTAATTCAATATATATTAGCCCTAACTACTACCTGCCACCCATGCCATTTTTATAGTTCTGGCAGCTGTAATAGTCCAAACTATCACACTTGAAGGAGTGAGATGGTTAGTAGTTGTGTTGTTACTTACATTGACAGCCTAGGCCTGGACAATGTGTGGTGCAAGCTGACAGTAGAAACATGGACATGGGCTTGGGAGACACTGGCCCAAGTATATACAATCGAGAGAAATGGAAACAAGGAGACATGAACACTAGGAGGCATGGACAGAGGAGAATCCAAGCACATGGAAATACATGGGACAAAGAGCAGTGAAACAATGGCTCTTGGAGACACAAACATAAATGAATCAGGGGCTCTGTCACTGGAAACAGTGCTGCATGGAGACAAGGACGCAGGGAAACAGGGATGCAGGGAGACACAGAGACTACATTCTGTTAACAAGACTCTTTCCTGCAGGTATTCTGCTCTCCAAGCAGAAGCACCCCCCCCCACCCCCAGAGAGCTGACAGCACTACTTGCCAAAGTAATGCAATCAGTGCCCTTTGCAGTGACCTGCAAGGCTAGCCCACTGGTATTGGACTGCGAATGGTGATCTCCCCCCATAAGCGATTCTGTGCCGTGTGGTGTACAGAGCTGTTATCCCCAGCGGTCAAGGAAGGGCATTCCTCGTCTGACCTACTCTAGTGAATGAGAAAGCAGCACCCTCTGATTTATGAACACTGGAGCCCAAATCCATCTTCCAGCAATGGGGATCCGGCGGCTGAAAGAAGAAAACCAGCCTGCGGACGACACTATTGCTTTTAGCGTCATCCCTCAATGCGTTGTCGCGGCCTTGCAGGCGCGACGCCTCCATGACCTCCTCTGTAGGACAAACTCGCAGGATGAGGGATTACTGCACTAGAAGCATGGAACTAGCGCGTGCACATGGGTATCAAACAGCCTACAGCAGCAGCGGTGATGCTGGCTGGCTTGTCTGCATCACTGGTAGAATACACAACAGAAAGCTAGAATGGAAAGCAGTCTTCCATCCTAAAACAAATATTTTTTTCCAAGGGTTTCACCATCTTTTAAATGGAGTCTTCTTATTCCAGGAAATGTATTTATCCAAACAGTAATGTTCCCAAAAATTAAATCAAATAAAAAGCAAGCTCACTTCCTGTCATCAAAGCAATAGTGAAAATTCACTGTGAAACATTGTGCCATATGGTGCTCATCATTGTGCAGAGGAGGTGTCGGTTGTAATCTGCAGATTATTTGACCTAAACTGAGACTAACCCTCTGACTAAAGGTCAGGACATTATATTTGGGTCTGTAAGTGAGGACCCATTCTTACCGTGTATGTGTCTGTTTGCCTGTGCATGTTTATTTGTGTCGGAGTATGTTTATGTTAAATGCTCTTTCCCTCCTCAGCACTACCATGTCTCAGTATTTACATAATCAGGTGGTGCCACACCCCTACAGACATCACGTGAACTATGAAAAATATTTATCCCACTGGTCAGCTTTAGGGTGGCCTTCCCCAAAACTATTTACCTTACTTATCCATATTTTTCTGATCTCTTTTTTGTTAACCTCGCCATTGTGTGTACTTTACCACTGATAACCAGTGCTAAAGTGTGTGTGCTCCCTCCTTAAAATGTGATGTGATAAAATTGGCTTGTCCCCAAGTGCCAAAATTAATTTACTTATAAGTCCCTAGTAAAGTAGTACTACATGTACACAGGGCTTGTAAATTAAATGCTACTAGTGGGCCTGCAGAACTTGTTGTGCCACCCACTTCAGTAATCTTGTAAACCTGTCTCAGGACTGCTGTTGCAGCCTGTGTGTGCGGGTTCAGACTGCCTTTTCGCAAGGCTCAATAAACCTTTGGCCTGGTCCAAACCTTCCTTTTTAATACAAGTAAGGCACCCCTTGAGTAGGCCCTAAACAGCCCACAGGACAGATGTGTACTTATAACATAGGACATGTGCTTTTAAGTTTTACATGTACTGATAGTAAAAAAACTCTTAAATTCGTTTTTCATTACTGTAAAGTTCACCTCTCCCTTAGGATAGCATTGAAGTTATCCTTTTACATTTAATATGCTGTAACTTCCAAATAGGAACAGGTAATCAGTTCATGTTTAGTGTCCTTGGAGTTGTAATGAAAAATCCTTTTTTATGGTAAAGTCATCTTCAATTACAATTTTAAAAATGCCACCTTTAGTAAGGTGGCATTTTCCTGCTTTAGTCATTTAGTGCTTGCATCATGTCTCTGGGTCACATGACTAGGTGTAGTTTACAGATGGTCTTTTTGTATTCCTGCAATAGAGTGCTTAGGTGTGCCTGGCTGGGCCATCACTGTCCGGATGGGAGTGCGGAGCTGGGCACAGGCCTACCTTCAATTGAATTGGCTGTGTCCTGCCTCCACAGAAAGGGCTACATAGCCCCTGTAGTTAGTCTGGAGCCAGGGCAGATAGAAAGGAAACCTGTTCACTTCAAAGGGAAACCTCTAGAAGTTTTTCCTTCTTCAAAGGCGGCACCAGGTATAAACATTCTGCCTCCGACGCTAACTCCTTAGTTCACTTCTGGACTGGTGGAAGACTCTACCAGGAAGTATTGTTTTGCTGATGAAAGGACTGCTACTCTGAGGGACGGCTACCAATGAAGGACTGCTGGCTGATTTGCTGCACAATTGCCTGAGTGAGAAAGACTTTACCTGTAACCTGAACCAAGGGCCACCAGAGTGACTCCAAGGGCTAGTCGCTTGTAACCAGCTGCTGGACTCTGCAACTCTGAGTCCTACCCCGCCAACTGGTGACACCCCAGTCCTGGACCCTTGGGCCTGAAAATGCTGTGCCAGCCAATCTGTGAATCCAGCATAACCGATTATCTCTTTTGCAGTGCGGCGCAATCCTGAACAGAACCAACGCATCTCCACTGCTTTGAGGGTTCTTCCACAGCAAAGACTCTGCATCGACATCATAGGCCACATCAGCAAAGCTACCTGGGGTTTGAGCACAGTTTAATTTAGGGTTTGCTTTTAACTTCATCCTGATGAGGATTGTGGTCCCTGCTTGAGTAGGTTGTCACTTCTCTCAATCTGTACCCGTTTTCTTACACCCACCTATTCCTTTTTTCTCAAATCTCTGGCCCCAACAATCTCTAGGGTCATAACCTCTGAAGACATTGCATGCCCTGGCTGGGCTTTACATAGAATATAGCATTACTGGTTATAGTCATCCACTTCAAGATGGGAACACTTCAACTGCGCATTCCTTTGATCATTTGAGGATTATGGGTGGCTTCAAAAGACTTGTGTGATGCTCATACATGTATACCACTCAGTCCCCCACACCAGAAGTTTTATAAAATGTCTGTGAGAAGAGTCTTCATCTTCAGTTCCAGGTGCTACCGTCTAGCCTCAAGTAATGGCCAAGAGAGTTCCTTACACCTCTAGTAGAAATTCTACACAATGCAAGGGTTTTGGTCCACTCCTGCCCGGATGACTGACTGGTTCATGCTCACACAGCTTTTCGAGAAGAGGAATATAAAGAATTACTTCTCCCATTATTTTTTTATTATTCTATTCAAAGTTTAATCTGATACCATCTCAAGACATAGATTTCATTGGAGTTCAGATTCAAACTCATTTGGGCCATGTCTCCTTACTAGAGGCCAGAGTAGTGAAGCTTCATTAACATTTACAGATCCTATTAAGCCGAATTTCTTCACCTGTCAAGGATTGGCTGCAGGAGCGGGAAGATATGGTAAGGGTTTACTTTCATGTGTAACTTAGGGAGGAGTTACAGTCAAGAGGAAGATAACCTTCCCTGGACTTTCCTGTGTGTTTTCTTCCAGTCTGTGTGTATCGGTGGTGCTGCGGGCAGGACTGAATCGGGTTCCTCTGGTTCGACATGTACTCTCCATTGGACGCTGTCACCCAGGAACTCTGAGACTCTAGCCCCAGAAATCACTAGGATAAGAGATAAAATACTACTTAGGCTGGTTACAGAGAACCTAAGAAAGGGGTGTCACTGGGTCTCCCACCTTCAAAGATACTTATGACAGGTGCAAGTTCCCAGGGGTGAGAGTGACTGGCTTTTCAGGCCTCAGAATAACTGGTCCTCTGCAGAGAGTAGTCATCCATCCAGCTGGAGACAGGTAATGACTTTAAGATCCTTTTAAATATTCTGTTTCTCATCTCATGGGACCAGTGGTGCTGATGAGAACAGACAAGGCCATGAAAGGTCGCATACATAGCCTGGCAGGGACAGGGTCAGCGCCCTGACGTGGCCACTTCCACTGTAGGTTGCTGAGCAGATCAGAACCTGTTGGCCTTTTTTTCCATCCACATCAAAGGGGGAGAAGGTGATAGCTGCTCATCTGAATACCGTTTTCTTCCCTTCACTTGACGTCTTTCTGTATCTTTGAGTTTTCAGACACATTTGCTCCAGGCTCTGCCTGCGTCAGGCTTGGATTTAGTGGATTTATTTGCGAATGCCAGAAATGCTGTCGCTCTCTGGGGCATATTATCAAGGGCTGTATCGCCGCTTTCGCAGCACTTTTTGCCGCTAAAGCAGCGATATTTTTATCGCCCTATTAGCAATCTGTTGCTAACAGCAGTTAGCGACAGTTTACTGGCAATAGCGCCCGTTTTTTTGCCACTTTGCATGTCAGCGATATTTATTGCTAATGACATGCAAAGTAGGCGTTCCTCACTAAAAGTAAAGGGAAACAGTCGCAAACACAACTTCCCCCTATTATCAATGCTTGCAAAGCGATAAAAAAAGTCTCAGTAGCCGAGATTATCGCTTGATTTTCACGCCTGATAAAAACTTGACTTAGCCATCTTGTCAATGGGGGGGTGGATTTAGCTTAAGTACACACCTGCCTACTTGCAAGCTTTTCATTAGCGCAGTTAATTTAGTGCTGGTATTCTCACCCTATTTCTGGTTTTCGCCGCTATCACAGTTTTTTTTATTGCCTTAGAGATAAGCGTTGCTAATAACGCGCTATCTCGGTGATGAAATCCAGCGATAGACGGCGATAAAAAAATGCCGCAAACCTGGGTTTGCGATAATTATCGCCTCTTCTTGCTAATATGCTCCTCAGTTTTTTGTGCCGGTTTACGAAGAACGGAGGCTGCAGAGTGGATGCACTGACGTCTGCTTGGCCTCCTCCTCTTCTGTATGCCTTCCCTTACTCTCCGCTGGTCGTCGGATTCTTAGCACGTCTCTGCAAAGAAAGCAGAGGTTATAACGATAGCTCCCTTTGGCCTTGCGTGGGATGGTTTTTGCTTTTCAGGGGATGGCAATTTCTTCCAATTCATCTATGTCTCTTAATGAGTCCAGAGTTGTCACTGGGGACTCTACAGAGATTCCATCTATCTGTTTGGAAGCTGAAAGGAGGGGTTGGCAAAACGTTGGTCTCTCCTCCTCCTCTGCAGTCTTTTTCAAAATTCTGGTAGACTTCTTCTAGAAATGTTCTTTTGCTAATCGCAGAGGCACTGTGGCATTACAGAAGGGGCCAAAGATGCTTCTGCGCCCCTTTTGTAATACTGACAGCACTGACGCACATACCGCACCCGCGCTATCTTGAGAGGGCGTTCCCTCATTTGCATGGGGAGTGTCCCCATGCAAATGAGAGAATTCCTTTACCTCTGTGCCCAGGGCCAATTACAGATGCAGGCAGAGAGGCAAACAGGCCCTTAGGAGGTGACTGCCATTGAGCCACCAAAAGATGCGCCCCTGAGGGTTCTTGAGAGGAGTAAGGGGGTCCCATGGACTCTTGAGACATCCCCCTGCAGGCGGGTGCAGTCACTCACTCCCTTTATATTTTAGGCAGTTGGATCCTTGACTGTGAAACACAGATCGTCTTAAAAGCACCCGCTCCGTTTTTCACTGACCGTGGTGCCCCTCAGGGCTGCCACAAGTTTGCCGCTACTCCGGGGGTAGTGTATTCATCATAATTGGGCGCCCTGTCCTGGTGTGGTCCAGGCGCACCTTTTAGAGGTGCTCCTTGTGCAGACTGGGACAGTGCTCCTGTCCGGTAATCAGGCTCTGGCGTCATATGTTAGGTCACTGAACCTGTGGCCCACATGGGCATTCCATTTTTTGGCGGAAGGCTTTAATTGAGGATTGACAGGTACCACCTTCAAGGCGGGGGGGCAGCGCTCAAGGCTATTCGTGCCACTTTGGGCAGTCCATACATCATGGCGGAGTTGGAATCTTACCTGTTGATAAGATTTTGCTTGCAGAGACCCTCTCTCTCTCTGAGACCTTCCTTTGGTGCTCATGGGTTTGCCTGCACACCTTTAAACCACTAGATGTATATGTACATATTTGACTCTTAAAATGTTTTTGGGTTGCCAGTACTTCGGCGAGGAGTCTTCAAGAAGTGGTCATTCTTTCTGTCTGACCTCCTTACCTTCAAATCTATTTTACATCTGGGATCCAAGTTCCAACCTATGGAAGTTTCAAAGTTCATACTAAACAGAACAAATAATTGCTTTGCCATCTTTTTTCTCTATTCCTCTGTGGAAGAGGATAAGAAACTTCCTCTTTAACATGTGACTGACTATAGTAGCTCACATCTCTAACTCTTGTTCTGCTGATTATAGACTTTCAGACAGTATCTTTGAGAATGTTCATATTTCTCGCAAAGGGTAGAAACCGTCAGTCATCTGCTTAACATATGAGTTCCAAGTAATGTCCTCAGCTGCGTCATTCAAGGGTTAATCACTCAAAGTATGAGTGCAGGGCAGTAGCTCGGTCAGTAGGACTGGGAGGGTGTGAGCTTCAGGTTTTCCAACAATCACGCTGGCATATCATGTTAACTTTGATAAGAGAAACAGCACAGGAGAGTGGCTTCAGGACCAGTGGAAAGGGAAAGAAGTGTGGATTGTGAGCGGTGCTTAAAAAACAGCATTTTGTCAACTACCCATGTTTTAGAACCTTCAAAACAAAAGAGTGTGTGTGTGTGTGTTTTTGTCTAAGTGAGTATGTAGTGAAGGAGGTCCACTCAGGAAGGTTGTATTTCAGGATGTTTTATTCATTAAGATGACAAGTAGTAAAGTACAAGACATCATGTTGATAAGTGGTAGATCAGATGGTACATCAGAGCTCCACCATGAGCTGCCTGTCAGCTGCTCAGCCCATGATCAACTGTCACTGCCTCACTCAGTCCCAACATTCCGAGGCATCATCAGACTCCAACATTCTAATGAGTCAGCGCACAGGCACTGGCAGAGCAGGGCTGGTAAAACACCTTACAGTATAATATGCAGGATACTACATATCCCCTTTCATTCTAACAGAAGCAATAAACCACTACGTGAATAACCACTAGCGGGGAAGAACCAAGGAAGAGATAACAAGGAAGAATAGCAGAGGAACAGAAACAACGACAAGGAAAGGTGTAAGGAAAGCAGCGTGAAGAGACGGGTGGAAGAAAATGAGGAGGAGGAAGAGAAGAGTAAAGCGGAAACCGATAGAGACAACCCAGACTCACGGACATAGAAAAGATTAACAAAAAACAAGTAATCAGAAAATGAAAACAACATGGAGCAGAAGAACTCACACGCACCAATGACTAACCTGTGTAGGCCGGTGTTCATTCTCCGTTGTGCCTTGTACTTTCTTCCCTTCCTGCCTGCCTGGCCAGTTGGTGCGTTTGGGGATTGGTCCTTGGTGCGTGTGAGTTCTTCTGCCCCATGTTGTTTCCTTTTTCTGATCACTCGTTTTTCCCTCATCTTTTCTTTGTCTGTGAGTCGGTTTTATCTCTATCGGTTTCCGCTTTACTCTTCTCTTCCTCCTCCTCATTTTCTTCCACCCGTCTCTTCACGCTGCTTTGCTTACACCTTTCTTTGTCGTTGTTTCTGTTTCCTCTGCTATTCTTCCTTGTTATCTCTTCCTTGGTTCTTCCCCGCTAGTGGTTATTCACGTAGTGGTTTATTGCTTCTGTTTGAACGAAAGGGGATATGTAGTATCCTGCATATTATACTGTAAGGTGTTTTACCAGCCCTGCTCTGCCAGTGCCTGTGCGCTGACTCATTAGAATGTTGGAGTCTGATGATGCCTCGGAATGTTGGGACTGAGTGAGGCAGTGACAGTTGATCATGGGCTGAGCAGCTGACAGGCAGCTCATGGTGGGGCTCTGATATACCATCTGATCTACCACTTATCAACATGATGTCCTGTACCTTACAACCTGTTGTCTTTATGAATAAAGCATCCTGAATTACAACCTTCCTGAGTGGACCTCCTTCACCACATATTTTGAGTCAGAGCACAGACACTGGCAGAGCAGGGCTGGTAAAACACCTTACAGTATAATATGCAGGATACTACAGAGTATTTAAAAGTCCTATATGAAATCTGACAGACACCTTACCATACCCGGCCGAAAGCTCCTACACCCAACTATGTACTAAATAAAACATTTATCAGGGGGGTGTAACACCCCAAACACCCCCCCTGCAGCTACTCCCCTGTATGACCGGCTCATGTGCAGAGGTGGGTGGGGCTTCTCTTCAGGACAGCTGAACGCCACTATTTACGCCCTGTCCTCCACGTTTGTGTAACACCATGGACTTCCGGGCCCTACGAGCCTCAGGGCCAGATTTAGATCTCGGCAGACGGGTTACTCCGTCACAACAGTTGCAGATATCCAATCCTCTGAAATATAAATCCTGTAGGATATAATGGAATTTATATTTCGTTGGATGGGATTTCCGTCACCATTGGTACCCCTGATCCCCTGATGAGGCATTGAAACGCTGTTCAGCGTGCAGCATGTACTCTGGAACTCAAGGTTAGTGGTTAATTCATTGGTTATTCTTAGTTATTTTCATTAGTTGTGTGTGCCTAACAAATCATCACCTATTTGCAGTCCAGCTGTGTGGCGCTTACTGGAGGTACATGTCGGCTAGTTGGCCCCCAGGGACCCTCATTATTCAAGGGGTATTATTTCCCCAACTAAAAACGTGCCAGGGGCGTGTTTGTAGATTGGTGGAGAAAGGGGGCATGGCCTTTGTCCACCTCTCAGCAATCCCACTGTGTGGGGCTTACTCGAGGTAAGAGATAGGCTAGTTGCCCTCAAAGGAACCCCAGCAACGAAGGGGACTACAATCCACATCCCAGAGCGCGCCAGGGAGCACGTTTGTAAAGTGATGAGCAAAGGGGGCGTGTCCTGCTACCACTACTTACCAATGCTGCTGTGTGGGACTTACTGAAGGTGATAGGAGGGGTAGTTGGCCCCCAAGGATGTGCTTGGGGGCCAACTACCCCACTTATTACCTCCAGTAAGTCCCACACAGTGGGATTGCTAAGACACCTTTGGAGGCCATGCCCCCTTTCTCCACCAATCTGCAAATGCACCTCCTGGCAGACTATGGGATGGGGGACGAAGTACAATTTACTCCTGAGGGAGTTTAGGGGCCAAGAAGCCCTCCTGGTACCTCCTGTAAGTCCTACGCAGTGGAATTCCTGAGCACTGGTCGGAGGCCCAGCTCCCATTCTCCACCACTCTGCAAATGTGACTACTACTTAAAGAAGCACCTCTGACTTGGAGGTAGTTTTAATCCCCCTGCCCTATTATATACTAGGGCCTTACTGGGGAGGTCATGCCAATCACAGGGATGCCCCTACCCATAGTGTACCCTAGTGTATGTAGGTGTTTTAACTGCATTCTAAGTGTCTTTTAGCATAGCACTGGCTCTGGGCCTGGTTAGTCAGTCAGTTACCAGCAGAACCAGTCAGAAAAAAAGTTGGGGCACAGGATGACTTTGCAACAAGGCCTCTTTCTGCACCTATGTTGGTTCTTTCTGCATATCTCTTACTTCCTTCTGCACCTTTCTTCCTCTTCCTGGACTTCTGTGGACTCTTTCTGCATTTCTCTAGCTTTTTCTGTGCATATCTTCCTCTTTCTGCACATGTCCTACCTCTGTAGGCTTAGTTAGAAATTAGCATTTAAAAAACCTTTGAAATTCACTGAAAAAAACCATAGGTTTCAGGGACGTTATAGTTCGAAATTAACATTTAAAAAATCTTTGAAATTCACTGGAAAACCATAGGTTTCAGGGATGTTATAGTTAGAAATTAGCATTTAAAAAACCTTTGTATCAAAGGTTATATTAGGGTGTGAGATTTTCACATGGATGATGTCATTGATGATTTGAGATGTGATTAGTGGTTAGTGGTTAGTGGTAATTTGAGATGTGATTAGTGTTGTCACTGACCATGTCATGAATGATGTAATATGTGATGTCATCAGCAGTGCATTGCGGGGGCGTGAGTTATAGTTAGCTGAACTAACTATAACGGCCTATACATATATATATATATATATGCACAAAGTAGCCAGACTGCAACTCCAGTTCCCAAGAACGGAACAGACGACCAAAACGAATCCAATATAAGGCAAAAAGGATTTTATTGAGGCAAACTTAGCAGCAAAGCAAACTGACGCGTTTCGGGCGGATGCCCTTAATCACAGGCAAATGTTTACCCACAATGCCTGGATTTTTAAAATGCTAGTGCACACCATGTGATTAAATTCGACATAGAAAAAATACTACTACGTTTATATGGCACACCGGAGTACAGAGGTAAGAAATAACCACATCCAATGTTAATATCACATGGATACAAATTCTCAGCTGAATAAATTCATTCGTTATAGCAAGATTGTTTCTGCATAAATGCTTCAACACGGTGAAAACAGTATAATACTATTGATGCACATCTTGTGCAAATCATCGCAATATATAAACATAACACTCAGTGCAAAAAGACAATTTAGTTTAAAAGTATAATATAAATACTTAAAAGCATTTTAAATACAAAATGGATTGTTATTATAAAAACTGTCCTTTAACGATGTGCAATCCTACGCAATGTGAATTTGACACTGTGCAAAAAATGCTAATAAATACTGTACTGTTAAGACTATAAACACTATTTACAATCCTGCGGGGACATCTAAAATTGATGGCAACCCCTTCTGCTAGTAATAATGCTTCAGGGACATCTACTAATGATGGCAACCCCTCTGTTCTCAGATATCGCGCCTACGTCTGGTAAATATCTACTTTTAAACTATTTGTGCACCTAACACCTATGATAACGAGTGCAAAACTAATATTGTAGACTGGTTTATCAATCCCTATCTACATTCTCAAAAGGTCAAAGAAAAATAAAGGTGAATGACGAAAAATTTAAAATAAACAGCAAAGGAAATAACATTTGGGCAATATAAAAGGATATTACAATGTGAGAGCAGCCACCTAGGTTGATGGTGTTTCCATTAAATAGTTGAGGGGCTAGGGTGCAAGTTTTTACTAATCATTATTATTTAGTCAACCCTATAAAAAGTTAAACAAATCTTCTGTGGTGTTGAGCCCATTCGGCACCTTGGTATCCAGTTCAAGTATCATCTTGGACTCCAGTTGACGCAGCATCTTGTCTCTGTCCCCTCCCCTACGCGGTTGAGGGACAGACGTCAACACAAAGTAGCTGAGACACTCCAGGTTGTTGTTATGCATACTCCTGAAGTGCCTCGCCACTGGATACGCGTTGTCATTATTTACAATCACCCGAAGATGTTGTAATATCCTGGCGTGCACTGCACACCGAGTACTCCCAATGTACCTCAGGCCGCATGTGCACGCCAGGACATAAACAGCATATTCTGTCCTGCAACTGTAATTGGCCTTGATCTGCAATGGCACCGGACTGAAAACCAGGATTTTTTCTTTAGTAGTTCGGGAAATGAATTGGAGATAGGACTACGTAAGGAGGGTCCCCTCCTAAACGTGATTTTGGGATTATCAGGTAGTTCAGCAGCCAAAACACCATCAGTTTGGAGAATAGGCCAACTTTTTGTCAGAATGGACCTGATCATCCTATCCTGGCAGCTGAGCGATGTTATAAACCTGATAACCGAGTTCTCAGGTTCTTCCCTGTTCCTAGTGGTCTCGCTAGTTTGCTCTAACAGGGAACCCCTGGATCTTTGCTTCATTTTACACACTGCCCTTTTGAGAGTTTGATCATTATCCCCTCTCGCTTTAAATCTTATGAGGGCCTCTGCTGTACATTTCTCCAGTTCCTCTACACTGCTAAATTCTTTTCAAACGGAGCAATTCCCCGTAGGGGATATTGTCAATTGTATGTCGCGGGTGAGCACTACTCGCATGCAAGGTGGAATTACCCGCAGTGTCCTTTCTATAGAGGGTGGTTGCCAAATTGCCAGACCTTGTATATACCCTGACATCCAAAAGATCTACTGAGTTCTTACTAATGTGATGAGTAAACTTGAAATTATAATCATTGATGTTGAGTTTTTCAACAAAGTTCACGGCACTGGCTTCATCCCTCCTCCAAATTAAAAACACATCTTCAATGAATTGTGCCTACATTTGCACATGTTCTGAGACAACATCATGTTGGTCACCCATGAGGACCTGCTTCTCCCAATAGTCTACGTGCAAGCACGCATAGCTAGGGGAAAAGCAGGCCCCCATGGCCACACCCCTCTTCTGCAGATAGACATCCTTACCAAACATGAAGTAGTTATTATACAGGCTCCACAACACTAACTCTACCAGCATCTTATAATGATTGTAACAGTCTGCCGGTCTAGTGCTCAAAAAGTATTCTAGAGCCTTGAGTCCCGTGGGATGTTCTATTCTCGTATATAGATCCTCGATGTCTAACGTTATCAGCAATGAGTTCTCAGTCCATGTGGTGTTTTTAATTTTGTCCAAGAAATGCCCGGTGTCCTTAATGTATGTGGGCAGACTAGTAACCAGGGGTTGCAGGAAATAGTCTGAATATTGAGCAAGGTGTTCCCCATCGCTATTAATGGCCGATGTGATTGGCCGTCCTGGGACTGGTGGTACTCCTTTGTGGACTTTGGGTATGAGATAAAACCGTGGCATGGCTGGCAGCTCAACGTGTAGAAATTTGTATTCTTGGATGGAGATCAAACCCCCCCCTCCTATTTTGGAAGAGGAGTTTTCTTAGTTTCTCTCTCGCCAAGTCATATTGTTTCAAACACGTTTGGACGTAGCATGCAGCATCTGAAAGTTGCCTGGTTGCCTCGGCAATATACTGTGTTTGAGGCCAGATCACAATATTACCTCCTTTGTCAGAGCTGCATACCACGTTCTGATGATCATTTTTCAACTTAGTTACCAGAGACCAGTATTGTTTCTCTTGATCTTGCTTGGTTCTCCTGCGGTGTTTCACCTAGTGATATAATTTCTTATGGTCTGCAATCACTACATCATGGAATGAGTCTATGGCATCCCTTGGCATGGTGGGCATGAAGCTAGATGTCGGTTTGAAAGGACTTGATCCTGCTCCGATTTGTTGAATTTCAGCCTCCCTTAGTTCCTCCTGCGTGGACGTGTCGATATTTGTATCATTGTTGCCCTCGCCCAGTTGATATAAGGTTAACAAGCCTCTGATGTCTCGTGCTTGAAGGGCTGGTAAGGTGGGTTCCGCTGTTTCGGACTCTGCGTTACTTAAACCCTTTTTAACATTCAAAAAAATGTATATATATATATATGTTTTCTATCAATACAGGTCAATAGAGCTTAGTCATGTGAAAGAAATGTGTTACTCTCAGCACAAACATATCCAGTGAGCGGTTGGCAGGATCTTCTCCCCCGCAGAGGTGATGGATCGCCTTGACGAAAAGATATCATTCATAAATACTAGACTGGGATCATCCTTCTCCTAATCTCCGCTTCCGCTTGCCAGGATGAAAGCGAGGTTCATTTCTAGGAAATATGGAAATGTACAACCCTGAGCCTTCTGGCTTCAGGGCTGGCGAGCTGTGAAAAATAGAAATCATATTCCATGCCACAGGAAGCTTTAAACTAAAACAAAGCAATATGCATGTTTTATAACAGAACATTAGTACATTCTTGGCTGTGTGCGAGATAATATACACTGTACTACACTAGAGTGTATGAATGTGATACAGGCAGGATTAACGTTTTCACATTGTCCTAATTGAGTAAGACTACAGTACATACTGTGAAATGTTAGCATTAGAGGTGCTGAACCAACCATAATAATTCAATTAAAGATATGGGGTGGGTGGTAATCTCCGCTCCGCCGATGGGGTTCGCAGAGGTTTGCCCACTCCGTGAACCACTGTGTGGCAGAGTTTCTTTCGTGTGCGGATCGCCAACATTACATTCGCGAGTACAAGCAAGAAAAATTGAGCGCTAGGACAACTCCCCAAGACCCAGAGTTTTTGGGGATCACCAAGTTATTGGATTTCTCCAAGAAATTCATTTTTTAAGATGTCATTTTTCCACTTGTCTTGCCATCCACTTTTCGAGGAGTTTGGCTCTAAATGAGAGACTTGCAAGGGGTCTGTAGCTGCTTAGCTCAGACGTGTCATTCTTGTGTGTTTTTTAAGAGAGGCTTCACAGGAGCCATTTGTAAAGAGTCTGGAATTACATCTTGATTTAGGGAGGCATTGTTCAAATGTGGTCTTAGTTCATTAGAGGAGCACTAATTATCTTAACACTCCCTGCAGCTTCACTTCCGGGTTACTCTTTATTTTATTTTATTTATTTTGGGAGTTTTCTATAGCGCTGGCCAGACCCGAGGGTATCGGAGCGCTTGACAATCGTTCTGGAGGGAACGGGTGAGGAGTAGTACAGTACAAAAATGTCCATACAAGATCAGGGGTTAACAAACTTCTTTGGCGCGTGCGGGCGGGCGGGGTTGAGGTAGTGTCTTTGAGGTAGTCAGGGTAGCAGGGTGAGCTGCTGAGGTAGAGTTCGGGAATGCGCGATTGAGGTGGAGGGTTTTTAGACGGCTCTTGAAATCTGGGAAGGAGGGGTTGGTTCTGATGTCCACTGGGATGGAGTTCCAGATTTTTGGGGCGTTGCCAGCAAAAGAGCGGTTTGCGGTTTTTTGTTTCCGTGTTTTCAGGGGGATGAGTAGTAGTGAGTTTGAGCTTCTGGATTGAACCGCTTTCTTGAGCTTGGAGGCTAAGTATTCTGTTGTTCTTGCAAACCTCCCCTTACTGTGTACCCTTATTAACTGTTTTGATGATTTTTGATCACTGCCATTGTGCATGGCAGTCTGTGTCTTCTCCATCCTAAAGTTGCAAATCAAGAAAAGCAAGTGCCATGCTGTGATGGATTTACAACGTGACGCATCTAGGGAGATGCGTCACGCTGTAAACCTCTACACCACATTATGCCTGCGTCAGATATAATGTAGGCATACCGTCGCAGTGTGGGCGTTACATCGCAGGAAAGCCTCGGAAAAGTGTCTGAGTGAAATCTGCAAGATTTTACTCAGTCAATTTTACGACGCTGCTGCGTCAAAACCGTGCACCTGTTTGAAGCAGGCGTAAGGCGTTATGCACAATGTGAAGATAGGATAGTTTGGGACAGTGCTGGAGTCGTGTCTCGCTTGCGACGGGTTCTCCAGCAATGCGCCAACCTTACACCGGCAGGTACGACACGCATCAGCCTATTCTTGCGCTACAGCGTACCGCATTGTAAATGCGGAGCATCCGTGGTGGCGCAAGGGTAGTTTTGCGTGTTGCAAGTTTTCTGGCGCATCCCTGCTGATTTGCAAAGATGCACCAGACCTTGTAGAACTGCCCCCTAGTTATAGAGTGACCGAAAGACAACCGGTGCAGCAGAGAACACAGTAATGGTCACCAAAGTAGTTGCAAATAACTGAATTTCAATTTACTAAAACACTCCGGGTAGCAGAAGGGAAGGTACGCACTCTTTCATCATAACTACTTCTCAATAAGTGACATCATATGACTTTTGACCCTGAATGTTCCCAAGAAGTGATGTCACATGGCCTTAACCCTAATAGCATCACAATAACTGACAAATAGCTGCGTTTGTGATATACCAACCCGCGCAGACAGATGTCTTCTAGGCTAGACTCCGCCCACATGAGGGGCTGACATGATTTGAAAGAAGAACACCTCTCTTTTCTCTTTGTTTTTCAGGAAAAATGAGGCTTCATTTGAAGGGAATATAGTGCCACAAAACGCAGCACAGCTCTGGGAAGCTAAATTAATAACGCGTAGACCGTTCTTCTACACCATAAGACTTTTGAATTGTAAATAGTATTGCAAGAAAACCTTTAAATAGGATAATCAATTCCGAAAAAAAAATTCTATGGTGTATGCTTTTGTTTTTGTATAATTTCGTTTTGTGACATTGTAAATTGTAAATATTATTGCCTGTATGTATGGTTTGGATGAGAGAGTGAGTGTTTGAATGCAAATGTTGATCAACCAGGTACGATTGTGTTCCTCCATTAATGAGTCTTTTATGATAATGTCATTTTTATGAATATGGTATTTTGTATCGTTTGTGTTTTCTACTGTTGTGAAATCTTGGTGAACTCTAACCAACGAATTGTTCTAAAAATCCTTCCTTAAAATAAAAGTGATAAACTCTATGAAATGTATTTTCCACCCCGCACTCAGTTTAATTCTTTGCGCGCAGGTTATTGAAACTAAATAGTAATCACAGTACTGGCAGGTGTTTTGTTTGGTAGTGATAAAGAGGCGTGGCCTTGCTGTGGGAAGCCCACACCCAGTGTTGCTTTTTCACTCTCAAATTATTTGTACCAGCACCGGTCATGAGTTAACAGTTCCTCAAGTGTTTACCATGACGAGTAATGCATCGCTAAATATTAGCGAAAGGAAAAAAATATTTTTTTTAAAAAAACTGTAGGAGTTATGTCCATGTCTTATGATATAAACCATATATTGAATCTGAACTATTTTATTGGCTTAAGTTATTCCCTATTGTTAAGACATTTTGACTTATGATCGTTCTCAAGGCACTATCACTCGTGCGGAGCGCAGAGGTGAGGGTTTTATTAAAAAGCATCATTTTATATCTGTGTATTTATAAAAAAAAGTCTTAATCGGAGGAGCACGCACTGCGAGATGCATTTATTTGATGGAACCGAACGTGTAATATTCAAGAACCGGTCGAGGAGGAAGAGAGTGAGCAGCTCTCTTTGAACCTGGTGGGGGGGAGGGGGGGAATATGTGCCCTAAATTGTAGCAATCGAGCACGTGCGCTTGACACCTTTTTACAGTGCACGGAGGGGTCGCCCCTGAGAAAAGTTTAAAGCTGGGGTCAAATCCTTCATTTTAAAGCACAATTTCACATATATGTGCTTAAAAGTCATCGGCTCTGAAAGGGCACTCGTTAAATATTCAAGTCATTTCCTGGCGAACCAAGCCATAACTGACACTTCCCAGGAGTTAACCCTATTTTAAAATCAAAATATGCCACAGGTGTCAAAAATAACCCCAGTGTTCTGGGTCCAGCATTTTGTCCTGAGTGTCCCCCATACATTGGTGCCCCTTAGGCCAAGAAGGACATACAAGATGCGAGTGCCCGAAGGTTGCCGTAAGTGCCATCCACATACAATGGGTGACCCTCACGTCAAGCCTTCTGTCTGGTACGTCAGTCTGCATTCTGTCCTGGTTCTCCCTCCCATATGCCACGGTGTCTTCCCTGATGCCAAGAATTGCCTCCAGTGTGCAGTGCCAGCCTGTTGCCCCTGGTTCCCCCATGCCAAGGATTTTCTGCAGTATGTCAGTGTCAGCATTTCCCCTCAGGTGCCCTGAATGCCAGGTGCTGCCTCTAGAAGCCATGCCAAGTGGCACGATTCTGCCATCCAAGCTTGCCCTGCCTACGTCGGCATCAGCACCACTGAGTGTCTCTATAACCTTGGAAGGTTCCTCAGTGTTCCAGCCAAAGGCAGATTCGTACGAATAACATCCCATTGCCACCCATGCTCACGTATATTTGCTCACTCATACTCATTCTCCCTCACTCACACCCACTCCCTCTTAAATTCCCGTTCACTTGCATTTATACAGTCTCCCACTCGCATGTTCTCAATCAGTCGCCCTCGTTCATTCGCGATCACTCTCACTCACTCACGCCTTTTTATTCACACTCACTTGCATTCACTCTCACTGTCAGTTACTCGTGCTCTCTCAGTATTTGATTCTTACTCACTCAGATAGACTCATTCTCACAGTCACACACATTCACTGTATAGACAGACGCTTACACATACATGCTCTCTCTCACACACACTCAATCCCACCCACATGCATGCACACAACATACAACTAAAAGCCTTCCCTTTTTACTTCCCTCAGCTGCTGCAGAGTGTCCCGGGTATCAAACCTCATCCTTTCACCATAGGACCGTCTCTCTGCCTCTCTCTGAGGCCTTTCAGTGCTGTCGGACCGCCACCAGGCAGCTGCTGCTCTGGTCTAATTGTGTCCTCTCTTTCTCTCTGGAGATCGCTTTTCCTCCCTCCCCTCTCCCCCTTCTTTCTCTCTCTCTCTTTCGGTCTCTCTTTCTCTCTGTCTCTTTCTCTCTCTCTCTCTCTTCCTCTCTCTCCTTCTCCCTCTCTCTCTTCTCCCTCTCTGT